>NW_012267305.1:883299-906869 GCF_000151885.1 Dipodomys ordii
GGGGGGAGAATGGGAAGGGATGGGAAGGGGAAACAAAGGAGGAAGTTACAATGCTTGATAAGAAATGTACTCATTATCTTGCCCATGTAATTGTAACCACTCTGTACAGTATGTTCACAATAATAAATAAATAAATAAACAAAATAAAAAGGCAATATGAGTTTTTTTATTTTTAGCTTCATTGAATAAAAAAGTGTCAAAGGACTCATTATACAAATATTCAGCTAAAAAGTATTTAAAACAGAAAATTAAACATTTCCCCAAATTACATGATGTAGTGAGAATCATGTTACCATGATGGCATATGAATTCAGTGCTCTCTGTTGGGGGGGGCGGGCTGGGGGAGTTCTTTGGCCATTGTAAACAATGCTGTCAGGGTTGCACTGCCACAGAGTATTTGCACATACATGTTGTTTTCATGCTATACTTTTACCTTTTCATCAGTTAACACATACATTTTTAATCCGTATGGAATTGAGTTTGACTGGAGGTGTAAGGTAGGGACTCAGTATATTGTTATAGTTGTAGCAAATGCTTTTCATAGTTTGAGTCATCATCCTGAAAGATACATATTATAACCTTGAGTGCTGAAATCCCTGAAGATCAAAATCCCTAAAGTGAAAAGTCCAGAAAGAACAAAATGTCACATGAACAATTTTGGAAATAAATTAAATCTTCTAAGATATATTTGCGTACATTTTTGAAATCTTATTTGCACAAATTATACAAAAGGATTTCATTGAAATATTTGCAGCAAGCATATAATGTACAGTATTTGATGGGGTCATTGTGATATGTGTGTGTATGTGTCTGTGTGTGTATTGTCCTTTAAACACATTTATTTATAATTTTTGGGATAGTCCTGGGGCTTGAATGCAGGGCTTGGGAACTCTCCCTGAGGTATTTTTGGTCAAGGTTAGTGTTCGATCACTTGAATCACAGTTTCACTGTCATATTTTGATGGGTAATTGGAGATAAAGGTTTCATGGACTTTCTTGCTTGTGCTGGCTTTGTACTGAGATCCTCAGATCTCAGCCTCCTAAGCAGCTAGGATTATAGACGTGAGCCATTGTCATGTGGCCACTTACACTTTATTTAGAGAGTTTGAGAGACATAAAAGTACAACAAATTGCTTCATAGGCCACTTTGCACAGTTTGATAGGTGATCATAACATACACAGACTCAGCTATAGTCACAGCTTTAGAACTATGCTCATTTGAAATCTTGTGAAGGACAGGACAGCCACCCAGCTTGCTATCATGCTGAAGGATGCCACCTTTTCCTAGGGCAGATGCATACAAAGGACATCTCCTACTGAAGAGGTTTCAGTATCTATGTACATGCCCACATTCACACACTCACTGTGGTGAGACTGCATTTTCCAAGAAGTAAGTAGACAGGAAATGAATTCAAATCTTTCAAAGTCTATGCACAATGTATACTTCCATTTCCAATTATACCATTCCAATATTGAAAAGATGAAACATAGTCTGCATATCTAATCAAATTGTGTGAAGAAATACTGATCATCTTAACTCGTGGAAAAACTTAAGAAAACTTGACATATGGTAAAGGATATGGCGATAACAGAATACAGGCAATGGATTATGACATCTATTAGACCATCATGAGGTATGTAGACGTTTGGGGTCACAATGAGTAACAGCTTTCTTTTCTTTCAGGGCCTGGTGCTCATGGCAGAATGCATTCATTTGCTCCATGGCACTACTCTTCTATTTTTCTTCAAATTCTATTATGATTCAATATACAGCACTATTAGTATTCCCTATTAAAGTTTCCCATTGTGTGTGCTGTAGTTCTATGCTGCTTTAGGAACTCAGAAGTCCATCCTGCTCACCTTGCACTAATGTAATGATGATCCAATGCCAACACTGAAATAAAGACAACGAAGTAAGAAAGGAGAGGAGAGAGGGAGGGAAGAGAGAGAGGACACAAAGAATGACAGAGACAAGACAGACATAGAGAGAACCCAGCAGCATCACAAGTATCATACTATGACGTATGATGTTCAAATCCCTCATTAACTTGGCTGGCTTCTGTAAGAAAATATGGCTTTAATTGATTAAAGCTTCCAGAATTTCATCACAGGAAAGGAATGCCAATGCGTACAAATGATGGAATTTGAAACCAACTTTTTCATTGTTGCCTTATGCCACGGGTAACCAACATATCTGTATTTCCTGCCAAGAGCACCAAGCTTAATGGGAAAATAAAGCTTTACTCGTAACACCTTGAAATTCACTTTTACTAGCCTTGGTGGCACCTAATTTCAAATCTGTAGTTACTGTTTGGGGATTCAATTAAACTCCATTTTCTTTTGCAAAGTCCACCAAATCTTCCAATAAGCATTTATGCTACTGTTTCTTCCAGTTATTAATGCATATGAGAGAATAAGTTCAAGAAATTGTCAGGCAATGTATATATTTGGTTTCAAAAAGAAACAAAAGAAACCAGGCACCAGTGGCTCACGCCTGTAATCCTAGCTACTCAGGAGGCTGAGATCTGAGGATCAAAGCCAGCCACTGCAGGAAAGTCCCTGAGATGCTTATCTCCAATAAACCACCAGAAAATGGGAAGTGGCACTGTAGCTCAAGTGGTACAGCACCACCCTTGAGCTGAAGAACTGAAGGACATCCTTCAAGCCTAGAGTTCAAACCCCACGACCAACAAAAAAGAAAAGAATAAAAGAGAAAAATATGAAAACAAAACTTTGTTTTGTTTTCTTTTTGCTTTTAAAGTACTACATGAATTTCTTTTTTTTCTTTCATTTTGTTTTCCTTTAGTCTATCCCCTGCTGTTACTGTTTATATATGTTATCTGATTTAGGGAAGGGAAGGAGAATAACAAACTAGTCAGACAAAGGACAAAGGGTGAGCCAATGCAACAGTGATACTCGCAAGACTCTATGTTGAAAATGAACTTCACAACTTGGGGGGAGGAGAGTGGGGAGGAGGGAAAGCAAGAGAGGGGTAACAATATTCCACAAGAAATGTAGTCATTACCTTACTTACATAACTGTAACTTCTCTGTACATCATCTTCACAATAAAAAACAATAAGAAAAGAAAGGAGAAAGAAAAAGAGAAAGGAGAAAGACAGACTAGCAGCAGAGTGATTGCCTAGTACATGTGAATCCTGTATTCAGTCTCTAGCAACCCTCATATCACCCCTCCCCTCACACATACTCAGGAAATTGTTCAAAGTGTCATCTATAGACCAGACAGAAAATTTCAGTTATTCTAGGTTAGTGTATATATACATGTGTGTGTGTGTGTGTGTGTGTGTGTGTGTGCGCACATATACTCTTATCTTCTTCATCATTCAAATTATTCACCACCCAGGTGCTGCCAGTTCACATCTGTAATCCTAACTACTCAGAAGTCTGAGATCTGAAGATTGTGGTTTGGAGCCAGACCCACCAGGAAAAGTCTTTTGAGACTCCTATCTCCAAATAACCACCAAGAAGCAGGAAGTAGAAGTGTGGCTCAAGTGGTAGAGTGCCAACTATGAGCAAAGAAAAAAAGACCTAAGGGATATTGCCCAGGCCCTGAATTCAAGTCCCAATATCCCATATAGGCGTGTAACAAAGTTCTTAACCAAGAACCATTTAATGAAGGGTTTTGTATAAACAAATGCGCTGCTCCAAAGGTTACTCAACTTGTCAGATTCTTTTTATTTGCTGCTAAAGTGAGCACAGCATTGTGCCTGAAGCCTAGCCCAGGAGTCTCCATTGGAATAATTTGGCCAGTATCCTATACACAGTTGAAAATGTGCCATTCCATTACCACAATCCAACTTCCTATGCCTGTAGTATGACTTCCTTTTTAATATATGGCAAATGCAGTTCTCAGGATTCAGCACTGAGAATTTTAATCTTCCCAGACTGACATTGTTGAGATTTTGATCTTCAGAAAATTTTTAAATTAAGCTGTGTTGATCTTTCAAGATTTCAGCATTTGGGGATTTGAACAAGCCTAGTCTCATCACAATGATGCAGCTGTATCAGACCTGTTAGTAAATGGCCCAAGTACCATCCCCCCTCGTTCTCCTCTCCATCAATTTCCTAACCACAATTGTTCAATATTCTATGTATCTACCCTCTAGAATAGTTTCATAAGTTACCAAAGACACAAAACTATAATTGCTATCCTGGTCGTAATTGCAAAAAAAAAATCTAAATTAAATCTGGTGACACTGCTCACTTTAGAATCTAATTCTCCGCAATCAAGTTATTAGCATTTTACTATTTTTCTAAAGTTCATTTGATGGGCTTTCTAGTTTCCTTATACATCCTTCAAACTTTAAAGTATTTCTTGCATAGTTGTTTTGTGTACATATAATTGTTACAGTTATGCATGATATTTTTCCCCATTATAAATGCTAATTATTGCTGGCTTGTGAGAAATATGCTGACTTTTGTAAAATTATGTGTATCCATCTGTTTGGCTAAACAATACCTTAGTCATCATTACTTCAGAGATAGAGAATTTGCAAATAATGATAAATGTATTTCCTCCCCTGTTGAATTTATGCTATTTCCACCACTGTCCTGGGTACTTTAAGTGTATCATATTCAGGAACAATCTTTTTGTCCTAGCCCACTGCTATTTTTGTTTTAATCAGGAAAGGAACTTAAATTTTATGAAATGATTTTTATTTGAAAAATTTTTTGACAAGTATTGGGGTTTGAACTAAGAAATTTGCACTCAGGTGGTTTGTTTGATTCGCTTGCTGGTGGTTGTTAATGTACCATTTGAGCCAAGTCTCCAGCAGGGCTGTTTGCTGGTTATTTTGGAGATGGAGTTTCACAGAGCTTTCTGTCTGGGCTGGTCTCAAACTGACATCCTGTACATGTCAGTACTTTACAAATGTAATATGTCTGTACCCAGCTGAAGAATGTTTTCCATTGCATGGAGATTTCAAATTTTACCTAACAATTTCTCAGATAATTGTGGACGTAGATAGTTTTCATTGGTCATTATTTTCTAAATAAATATGAATTTGCTTCCTTTTTCATTGTCAGTCGGGCTTGAACTCTGGGCCTGGGTGCTGTCCCTGCTCTCTTCAGCTCAAGGCCAGTGCTCTACCTCTTGAGCCTCAGCACCACTTCTAGTTTTCTAGTGGTTTATTGGAGATAAGAGTTTCATGGACTTTCCTGCCTGGGCTAGCTTTGAACTATGATCCTCAAATCGGAGCCTCCTGAGCAGCTAGGATTACAGGCATGAGCCACTAGCACCTGGCTTGAATCTGCTTCTTAAAAGTAGAGTTACGAATCCCTAATAATGAAATTATTGCATATGAATCTTTTAAAGGTCCACTGTGGATCTGTATTGCTTTTTATTGTCTTTGACATTTTTATTAAAATATTTCATCGTTTTAGTTTATTTTCAGTCATGATTATCTTTTCCCCTATCATTTACCATTTTCCTTTTCTTCCCAGTGCACGACCGGGGTGGTTTCATTTTGTGCTGCAATCACAATGTTTGTGATCAATTTTCAACTATTTTCTGAACATTAAACACCCCATACTTAAGTCTTGTTTGTCTCTTTTATTGCTTATCTTTTTGGCATAGTTCTTCTCATTGTTTTAATGTAGATCCGTCTACTGCTTTGTTTTACTCTGGCCAGCCTTCACGTTCTTTTCAAGATAGAACTGCCTTAAGGAACAGAAAGTTTTTCATATGTGTTTCTTAGCATTCTGTGACATGACCTTACAGATGAAGAAAAGAGTAAATTGAGAGACTCCAAAAGTGCCCTTGGAGCTGTTGCATTGCTTCACCCTTTTCCTTACCATTTTGTTGCTCCCCTTTCCTTCCCCAAATCAGATAAACATATATACAAGATACAGGGTACCAAAGTCAAATACAGTGACAACAGGAAAACAAAAACAAAAAACAAAAGAAAAAATTATGTAGTACATTAAAAACAACAACAAAGAAAAACCTCTTGTGTCCATGTCTTGTTTTTTTAAGAAGCAAAGTATTTTTTATTTGTATTTATTTGCTTTTTATTTTTTTAAAATTTCCTGTAAAGATGCTGTACAGAGGGGTTACAGTTACGTGAGTAAGGCAATGAGTACATTTCTTACCAAGCATTGTTACCCCTTCTTTTGTCATGTCTTGTTTTTAATGTATTGCTTCTTCCCATTTCTTTACCTGGTGAGGTTAACTGGAGTCCAAGATCCAGAAGCCTTCAATGAAATGGACTTTCCATCATGTTTGTTTTCACTCAGTGAGTCCCTCACGCTTCGCCTAGAGAGTCCTCTTGTCTTTCATCCTTCTATGTACAGCTTCTTCGCTGAATGCTAACGGTAATGGACACTAAACCACTGCCCTCCCTTTGTGATGCACAGTGTGAGGAAATCTGATGCCATTTGGCCCAAGGCAAGGGTACTCCAATATACCCATACCATAGGCACTGCATGCTAAAGCACAAGTGGATGCAAAGGATGCCCAGGAAAATGATCATGGAAGTCAGATTGACTCGGGTACTATATAGCACCACTCAAGGACATATAAGAAACAATCGATGTAGGATTTGGTACTGTGGTAATCCATTTTCTGCTGCATATAACAAAATACCACCGACTTTGGACATCAGAAAAAGGGCTTTTATTTTGGACAGTTTGTGGCCTAAAGGTGCGAGTCACATATGGCAACAACCACACCTGGCAAGAGACAAGGGACATTCACCTCTCTCTCTCTCTCTCTCCATCTCTCCATCTCTCCATCTCTGTATGAGTGTGTATGTATATCTCTGTTCCTCTTCTTATGAAGCCACTAATAATCAGCCTTCTTAAATCCTAGTCCAAATCCACCCAAAGGCTCAACATCTAAACAGCATAATAGATTTTTTATCTCCTTATTGTCTCCAAATGGATATGGAATTTCAATACAATTAAGCCTGGGGAGATAGCCAAAGCATCACAACAGTTATTGTTCAATGTTTCAACATCCTTTGAGAATCTTAGAAATACTTCCTGTGGATAAAGGACAACTGTTGTATATCAGAAATGACTACATTTTCCAATGAGGCCACATTGTCAAGTGTTGATGATTAGTACTTAAGTATTGAGAGAACACCATTTAATCCACAATCCCATGTTTCTTTATAAGACAACTAGGAGGACTGAAAGATTTAGATGGTGGAAAATACTGGCTTGTAGAGGCATTGAAGTTATCTTTTGTGGCATATTATGTTTGTCATGAAACCTGCAATGTAAGCTTAGAGTAAAAAGTAAGCACTTGTGTATATGATTCTGCACCCAGAAAAGAGGATTGGGTGGGTGTGCATGCAAGTAGTTTAAAGCAATAGAAATGGATAGTATCATTTAGGGTGTGAAAGGATGTAGAAAAAGTCTAAGATCCAGTCCCATGCCTTTCAATGCTGAGAAGAAGGACTAACCAATAAGGGAGAGCAGAAAGCACAGCAGCAAAGACAAAGAAAAGAGCAGGGAGTGTCCACAGAAAGAAGGGACTGTGCAGAGAATCAACCGTGACAAGAGCCAGAATAATATAGGGACAAAGGGCTGAATGATGAACTTTGCTAATGGGATGTTACCAGTTGCCTTGCTGAGAGCTATTTCAAGGGAGTGATAGTTACTGAGGCTGCATTGTAGAGTGTTGACAGGTGTCTTGCGAAGGGAGAAGAAGTCGAGACAGTGCATGCAGGTAAGAAAATGCAATGGGAGCAGAGACATATGGCATTGGGTAGAGGGAAACGTGGGAATCAATGAATGATTCATTTAAGACACAAGATATTCATGCCATGTACACACAGATGGAACTGGTCACGTGGAAAGGTAGAATTTGATGATGCTGGGGAGACAAATGGGATGGGTTGGGATCTGCAATACAGATGGAGACATTAGCCTTGAGGGTGAAAAAGAAATTTCTACCCTTTTATTCTGAAGAACGATTGAGTAGAGAGGATGGTAGAGGAAGACCTCATGATACAATTCTGACAGAATTTCTATTCTGTATCTTGTAACTTCTAAATTGAGAATGCACAATGCAATCAGGGGGAAGTGGGAAGCCATGAAGAGCTTGAGCAAAGAACACATTGCAGTCCAAGAATGAGACTTGAGATATTAAACATGGCGGTCCCAAGCAGGAACGAGTGCTTAGATGAAGCTTATGATCGTGACCCTATTGGTGACATGACTTGCCAGCCTAGAGGATTTGGGGTAGCAGCAGAGAGATGTTTAGTTGCACACACTGAGTGCAGACAATTGGGTCCACCTGAAGTGGAGCCTTTGCCAGTCAACCACCACACAGGCAAAGAAGGGAAAGGAGTGACTCTATGATGCATGGTGGGATCTTGGAGTTCTTAAGGAAGATATAACTTAGAGTATCTGCCAGGGAGTTGAGCAAGGGCTGGGCAGAAATCTTGAGACTACATTCTGTCTGGCATAGAGCTGAGCCCTCAGGATAAGTCAACTGGATCCTCACATGGGCCACTGTAGAGTTGCAATACCGCAGTTAAGCACGAGGGGGCAAAAGATGACAAGAAACGACTGTACCATGCCCCGCCTACTTTGGGGCTGTGTCCTGTGCTCCAGTGGCCCTCCAGCCTACTCTGAGCATCCTTAGAACTTCAAGGTACTTAATGCTGCCCACTGAGCAGAAGCCAGTATGGGTACCACCAAATTGATCAGGTTGTGTGTGTGAACGGGCGTGGTGGGCAGAGGCAGACGAAACTGAGTCCCAAGTCATACATAAAGGACTGTCTTTCATTTGCCCCCATATTGAGTTCCTGGTACAATACCTCAGATGTGAGTAATCATGAAACATACCCTAAGTGTTCTTGGCCACCTTAAACTAGGAGATGCTGATGCCAAGAAGCCAAGTCTATGTGCTGCCATGAAAAGCTGCCATCCTTCCCTGCTGTAGGTACCACTTTCCAGCTTCTGGAGCCATGGTAATGGCTGTTCTCAGTCTACAGACTTCTTAGAACTGAATGTGCAGAATTGCCCCAATATGTCATGCCAAAAGAGGGGTCTGGGAAGGTTTGGTGGAAGGGTGTAGTTTGATCAATAGATCTTCCCTGATGCCTTTCTTTCCACATGTGTGATCAAAGCTGTGCTTGGGAACTAAGACAATGTGGACTCCACAGTCATCCAATCATTTTCACTGATTCACTCCCTCATTCATTTTTTCCTTCCCCACCCCTACAGTGTGTCACCAGAGGACACAGATAATTATACTTACTGGAAGAGGTAGAAAGGAGAAAGGCAGGAGTCAGGTAAATGTGTGAGTGTTGGTTTGGGAGATCAAGAAGAGATAGTGCATCTGTGAAAGGATGGAAGTGGCACTGGAAGAAAGACCTAGAAAGAAAATCCACTAGGACTGAGATGGGGAAGGGAGAACTGTGACGACACAGAACACACAGATGACCCCCTGGCCAAGTAGCAGTCTCATCCTCAGCCCAAGGGTGCAGTGATGTCAGATGGCCTCAGAGAAGTAAGGTCCTTCAGGGAGTTAGGTGCAACCCTAAAACTCAGTGCTGTGCCTCCCTCAGAACCCATCCTAGCTGCACACCAGTGGGCACTGACGATTGACAGGTGAGCAAAACATTAGCAAAGAACATTAGCAAACTGTGCAACATCACCTGGACTGTTGGGTAGTTTGTGGTCCAAAGACATTCCTTCACATAGCAAGCCCAGGCCAGCTTCCACAGCACATCACATGCTCCACAGGTGAAGGGTATAAATCACCCCATGAGCCTGGCTTTCCCCAAATCCACAGAAGCCCCTTTCCATGCTGAAATTATGCCCCATGCCCAGGCAGCTGCATTTCCAGCTCCTCTCCCACCCTGTGCCCCACAGCCTGGAACTTAGATTACACAAACACTTGCATGCACTATTCTAAATATTGCAATTTGTCTGTCTTGTCTGCTGACCTTTGCCTGTCTGCATTTGACATGTTTTCCTTCAGCTGGGTTGTGGGTCTTATTTCATCCACAAGGTGACTGCGTGGTTAATTACCCTTTGACTTCTGGGGTCAGGGCCTCCATCTGGGCAGGAAACATCCAGGGCTCAGAACTTTCAGGCCTCTTGGTATTTAATTATCACTGTCAATTTTCCCTCCTTTCCCCCTTCACCGCCTCCTCCCTGCAGTGGTCCAGACTTGCATGTCCCACGGAGGGATTTGCAGAGGCTGAATGGCGCCACCACCAGGGATCCTTATCAGTATGTGTGGTGCTGTGTGCTTCACGACCTAAACTTGATTTGGTACATGCAAATTCTTTCACTCTCCCTAGTCTTGCAGGACAATTGTCATCCTGGGGACCACAACTGTACTTCCTCTTTGAGGAAGAAGCCAGAAGAAGGACTGCCAGGTTACTGGCTAGTATGCAGAAGTTTAAGCAGAGGTAGCTAGCCTGGAGCTAAATGGAAGGAAAACCAAGGAGTAAGAGGAGAAGAGGAGGAGACAGGCTTTTCTTCAGCTCTGGGCCCACCTGGCTTTCCCAGCTGCTGGGCAATTGCCCCCTCCAGATTTCGTTCTCCAGTGGAGCAGCTAGTTTTCTTTGGGAAATATCTTTTTTTTTTTTTGGTCCAGTCGTGGGGCCTGAACTCTGGGCCTGGGCACTGTCACTCAGCTCTTCAGCTCAAGACTAGTGCTTTACCTCTTGAGCCACAGTGCCACTTCCGGCTTTCTTCTTTTTGCTTATGTGGTGCGGAGGAATTGAACCCAGGGCCTCAGGCATGCAAAGCAAGCACTCTACCACTGAGCCACCTTCCCAGCCCCTTGTTTGGGAAATATCTTGCCATGACTACTAAGGCTCACTTCTGCAAGGCCCTGGATTAGGAGGCTACCGGGATCTTGAAAGTCAGCTTCAATCACTGCCCTCTGTGGTCAGTGGGGAAGAGAAATGGTGCAAATACAGCAGATGCTCTGCAGAGACAACTGTTCTGCGTGAGGGAGGGCCACGGGGACTGATTGTGTCCTTTGGGACTGCACATGAATAGGCCAGGTTTGAAACCACAGAGACTGGAGGGAAGGAACTTCTGGAGTTTGGAATAATGACAACTCCGTGCGGACAGAAAAAGCCCAGAGGTAGTACGTAATTCAGTGATTCAACTGAGCCCAATCGTCCAATGCATGAAGGCAGGACAGACACATGGGCCAAGGGTGAGAAAAGCCAGGACAGCTCATTTGATAGGCAGCACGCAGCCATTGCACATTGCCTTCCTTACTCACTAAAGCCGAATAAAAAAAAACCCAACACATCACCACATTGGACATTACTGTGCGGTGCAATGCAAAATGGCATTGAGGAAGGGCGTGGGTTGGGGCTGGTGATTTTAATACCAATCTTCCTCCTTTATTATAAAGTGCATTTGGGAATAGGAACATTTAGAAATTTTTGATGTCATGGAAAGCACATAAATATTCAGCTGTAAGCCTATGCATGGAATATTCTATTACCTTCCAACAGAGCCTGTGGGGTCCACCTGGGAATGAGCTGTTGTGGGGGTGGCAGTGGCTGTGTCTGCGAACGCTGTCACGTGTGGCAGCTGAGCCATCTTGAGCTATTCTGCTAATGCCACAGCCCTGGGATATATGGACCCCAAACTCCTGGCCTTTCCTACCCAGCTTGCTGACATTGTGGCTGACGGCAAAGGAGCACATGAGAAATTGGGGACAAGCATTACCCACTTGAGCCCTGGGGTGAATGTGGTGTGGGGTTTAAGAACATCTCCAATCTTGATGGTTTTTCAGTAGTTCCTGTGGAGTGGAACAGAACAGAAGGGAAGGTAGGAAGGTGATCCGGGGTCTACTGCCTTAGGCCTGTTCCTGTGTAAGAACTCTCAATGCTCCAACTCCTCTGTGCTCCTACTTACCCTGAGACCGTATGTGATAAGCAGATGGAAACGAGCAGCCTTTTGTCTCCCAAACTAGTTGACAAGCCATCTAGAAATGACCAGCATGCAAGGTAGAATGCTACTATCATGGTGGGGCTGCCACCAAGGACTGAGCTGGGTGGATGAGGAGTGAGGGTGTTAGGAGCAAGACTTGCCCTCTCTGTGGATTCTCCCTCCTTAACACTTCTCTAGGATCTGCCTGGCCTTAGACTACTGAGGGGACAGCTTATTGCCATATGCTCTCTTCCTCCGGACAGGAATCTGAGAGTCAAATCAGTATGGGCTGGCTTCTGTTGTGCACTGCATTTGGTGCCATATATTAGGTTGTTTGTGGCAGTGAGTAATAGGACACAAAGTATTTGACCTGAGTAGCTGCAGGGGCTGTGACCTTGCACTCATTTGAAGGTGAACTTTTGTGCAACAGTTTACCACCTGTCACATCTTCCAATTGCAGCATGGTCCCTAAACCTTGTTTTGTGATATGTCTTCTTGATGCAAGTCCTGCCCAGACTTCTCTCCTGCCCTGGTCAGGGCTGATGCTGGCTCTGCTGCTCAGTTTTGACCCTGCCATTCTGTAGCCCAGCCATACTCTCAACAATGCCTGGCCTTGGAACTAGGGCAAGTAGGCTTTGTGTTGTGACAGTGAAGAATGATTCCAGAGAAACTCAATGAGCTGTCCAGGCAATCAAGTCTAAGGTTTAGAGGAGGAACAAACTGGATGGGATTTGACTTGGCATAATTTGACTTGACTACATATACTATGTTAAGTAGACATTTGTGGCTCTGAGCTTCTACCTTTTGTTAGCCACCTCTCTGTCACACCAAAATAAGTTGGCCTTAATACCAATTGTCGAGGGATCTCTGGGAAAAAAAGTAGGCCTCGGCCATTCTGCCCCTCTTAATCTGTGGCAAACTGACTGTGAGCTGAGAAGTTGACTGGATGGTGACCTGGCTTCAGGATCCCAATGCAGGAGGAAGGGAGTAGTGAATCCAGCAAATATGCGACCAGATGGGATAACCCCTAGGCTAGGCACCCTCTAAACAATGTGTTTGATAAGAACCCCCACCACATGTCTCCTTCATTGGATTCCATGTCTTTCCCCAAGGCTCTTTTAGTTCTACTACTCCACTCATAGGTTCCTTTGTTCAAGGTTTGGGTATGGAAGACGTTATGTCCTCCGATGTCCTTTTTTCATGTTATAGAAGCTACAACCTAAAGAAGTGACTTTCCACAGACACAACTGAGATTTTCACTGTGGGGAGTACTGCTGGGAACGAGGAAACTCCTGAGTGAACTCTGAGGCCAGAAAACTACCAGGCCAACTGAGTGGATGGAAGGAACCTTCATCCCAGCATCATTCTCCGTCCCTCTGAACCCCAAGACAAAGAGGCAGCTGTGGACCACTATGCCTGGGCCAGTGAACTGTGCCCCTAGTGTTTATGTGACCTGTGTGTGTGTGTGTGTGTGTGTGTGTGTGTGTGTGTGTGTGTGTACATGAAGAAGACTGGGAAGGGAGAGAAGGTCCTCTGATGTTTCTTCTTCTAAGGACAGTAATTCCATTATGAAGGATCCAACCTCATGACCTCTTTATCCACAGTTACCATCCAAAGGTCTTTACCTCCAAATCCATCACTTTGGGGGTAGGACTGCAGCATATGAATTTTAGGAGGTATATCAGTCCGTCTATATCATCCTAAAAGAGATCACACTGAGTGAGATATTTCAGGCTACTCCTTTGCCTTTGTCCAGTGATGTTTCATTACCTCAAGCAAAGCACACAGGGACAATTAGGACAGCTATGAAAGCTGTCCTCACCATTTCCACAATGGGGATAACTGGGAAGATGCTCTCCTTGGTACTAGAGCAGAGAGCAAAATCTCTTTCCTTCAGGAAGTACACTTCACATGCCAATGGCTACAGACAGGAGAAAGAGCCTAGACATATGACCACATGGCAAGACTACAGCCACTGAGCTGGGCATGGGTGGCAGGGGCAGAGGTGTGAGCAAGAGGCTGAGGGAAGCAGCTCCTGTGCACCTCCTTCACACGTGTTCCCAGGATATGAAAGTCAGCCATAAATTGACAGAGAGTTGAAGTAAATAGAACATTTATTTAACCATGAAGCACCTCATGGAATTCATTTTACATTCACAGGTTAGAAACTCATTCTTTTTGGGCTTCCCTGCAGGACTGTAGTTTTCGGTCAAGTCACAACCACAGTTCTTTGCAGCTAAGATGGAACTGCTTGCAAGAAGATAAAAATTGAGTTTTTATAACAGGCTACAATGTTGATATCCAAATGGTTGATAACAAATTCACATTGTTCTTATTTTTGGGTGCTTCTATAGACTGATAAGAAAAGGCTATACTGAACAATGACAATATCTTTGCAAAAAGAAATCCACCCTCCTCCAAACTATGGGGTTTTGTTTCCCCTGTAATTTTGCCTCCATAGATCTCAAATGTCATCTGGATAAGGAAAATCAACCAGCTCATTAAACATGTTCAGCTCATTAGGTAGATTCAGTTCAACAGGTAGATTCAAGTCACTAAGTAGATTCAATTCACCAAGCAGGTCCGACTCACTAAGTGCACTCAATTCAGTAGGCTGGCTTGGCTCAGTAGGCCGGTTGGGCTCACTTGAGAGATTCAAATCAGTGGGCTCAACCTCACTGGATAGATCTAGGACAGTAGGTATGTTGAGCTCACTGGTAAGATCCAGATCAGTAGAGATGTTGAGCTCACTGTTAAGATCTAGATCAGTAGAGATGTTGAGCTCACTAGTTAGATCAAGATGAGTTGGTACATTTATCTCCCTTGCTAGATCCAGATCAGTGTCTAGATTGAGCTCAGTAGTTAGATCCAGATCACTTGGTTCATTTAACTCACTATACAGGTTGAGCTCCATATATTGATTTAGCTCAGTAAATAGTTCCAGCTCAGTAGGTATGCTGTTTGGTTCAGTAAACAGGTTCAGTTCAGAAGGTGGATTTGGCTCAGTGAACAGATTGGGCTTAGTAGGTACATTAGGCTCAGTAAACTCATTGGGCTCAGTAGGTACGTTAGGCTGAATAAACAGGTTCGGTTCAGAAGGTGGATTTGGCTCAGTAAACATACTGGGCTCAGTAGGTACGTTAGGCTCAGTAAACAGGTTTAGTTCAGAAGGTGGATTTGGCTCAGTAAACATACTGGGCTCAGTAGGTACGTTAGGCTCAGTAAACAGGTTTAGTTCAGAAGGTGGATTTGGCTCAGTAAACTGACTGGGCTCAGTAGGTACGTTAGGCTCAGTAAACAGGTTTAGTTCAGAAGGTGGATTTGGCTCAGTAAACATACTGGGCTCAGTAGGTACGTTAGGCTCAGTAAACAAGTTCAGTTCAGAAGGTGGACTTGGCTCAGTAAACAGACTGGGCTCAGTAGGTATGTTAGGGTCAGTAAACAGGTTCAGTTCAGAAGGTGGATTTGACTCAGTAAACTGACTGGGCTCAGTAGGTACGTTAGGCTCAGTAAACAGGTTCAGTTCAGAAGGTGGATTTGGCTCAGTAAACTGACTGGGCTCAGTAGGTACATTAGGCTCAGTAAACAGGTTCAGTTCAGAAGGTGGATTTGGCTCAGTAGTTGGTTTTAGCTCAGTGAACAGGTTCATCTCGGCACAGAGATTCCCGTTAGTAGGTACATTTACCTCAGTAGGCAGCTTCGCCTCAGTAGGTGGGTTTGTCTCAGTAGGTAAGTTCATTTCAGCAGGCAGATTCTGCTCACTAGGTATGTTCAACTGAGCAGATAGGCTCACCTCACTAGATGGGTCGTATGTCAGTTGCAGTTGCTCTGGAGAAGGAATGTTCTGCAGAGAAAAGGGAAGAACAAAGTGAAACCCTTTGCTAGACTCCCTAGGACTCTTTTGTGGAGGTGCGAGAAGCCCTGTAGTACAAGCCAGGAAATTGTAGAGAAGTACCTTTAGGAAATAATTTTGTAAAGTGCTAAAAGAAGAGAGAGGTAGAGAAGATAACATTCCTCTTCCTCTGCTCTTCTCACTTATTAGTATCTTCCCTTAAATACCAGGAGAAGCAATTGTGAGATTTTTCAAATTCACCCCAAAACTTCTAGGTCTGTGTGGAGGCCTCTCTTCCCCCTTGACACACCTAGCCAAAACTTCACCCTGGAGCCCTGACCTTTCCTTGGGGAACGGTTTACTCAGTCCTTTCTATGTGGACAGAGAGATTATCTACTGCTTGCTCCATTTTAACAAAGTGGTAGGAGAGAGATCAGCCCACCCTAGGGTGTGGAAGAGAATGAGCAACACACTAGGGGTGTAACACACAGCTGATTGTGGGAGTGTGTTTGAGATGAAGGATCCCTTTGACTCTGTTTTGAGGTGATCCATGACCTCGATGAGTGGTACTTAAGTGGTGAAAGAGAAAACACAGAAAGAATAGGTTGGGTTCTGAGCAGAGTGCTGAAGACTCAGACCTAGAGGACAAGAGGGCTCAGAGGGCAGTAGAGCTGAACTAGAGCAATGATCCACAGGATGGAGTCCCAGATGCCCACCCCACCCCTCTATACAACCTGTCTTGGGTTACTCAATTACTTTTTTCCAACTGAGAGGCTTTCTGGAGTCCTACCTTCTCAAGCTCCCTGGGTTATTGCTTAGCTCTATGCCAGCTTTACCCCCATAGGCCCAAGGAAGGGTCCCATCCGTGTGGGATTTAGCACTAGAATCATCAGACCCATTGACCCCTCTCATTTCCTCATCTGGTTCCTCTAAAGGTTTCATTTTTCTGGTGTCATGGTTGGCCGAGCGGGTGTGTCTAAAAACTATCACACCTGTAACTGTTTAAAATGTCTAAAGTTGTATTCTCCTTTCCTTTATAGGTATTTTGCTTTGCTTTTATTCAGTCATCATTGCTTGAAGAAAGTAGGCTGTAGAAAGATACCAAATGTCAGAATGAAAGTATCTTTTGACAGTACTGCCAAAAGGTATTAACCTGGTATTAACAGGCTCTGTACCACTACAGCCACATTCACAGTGGGAAGTATCTTTTGCATGTGCTGGTTATCAGTCAGATTAAATGTTTGTTGTTGCAATGGGGCCTGCTGGGAGGTTTACCTGGCCAAAAAACCTACTGTGCTACTTAGTGCCATTGGACTAACTTCCTTACGCAAAACACGGCCACTGCAATTGGTCCCCCAGAATGTATGTATCTTGCCTACTGCAAGGGACCTCATAGTTAGATACCAAGGACACAAAGTGCACAATAAAAATCCCTACACTGTCCTGTAGATTTTTGTAGCAAAACAAAAGCCCAGAATGAAGTCTGAACACAGGCAATGGACTCATCATTACAAAATCGGCATGATGTGGAGGGGAAGGGGAAAAAAATCATTTAAATAGGGATACAGGTGAACCCATTGCAACAATGCGATGTACAAGTTGTTATGTCAAAAACGAACTTTACAACTTTGGTGGGGGCGGGGAAGAGGATTGGGTGGTGGGAGGGAGGATGGGAAGGGATGGGAAGGGGAAACAAAGGAGGAGGCTACAATGCTTGATAAGAAATGTACTCATTATCTTGCCCATGTAATTGTAATCCCTCTGTACAGTATTTTCACAATAAAAAATAAATAAAAAAATCGGCATGATCCACTGTACACAGCTAAGATGTGCTTACATTTAATAAAGGTCTTAAGATATATTGGGGGTAGCTCACAGTTTCAAAGACTATAGAGAAAAGTTTTATATCAGTGAGGGCTATGATGATGTGAATGTGTTCAGATATACTGAGCTTTGATGTTGCACCTGTGTAGCTGGAGTCTTATGTGTATGCCTGTCATTTGTGCTATGTGAGGAGTGGAGATCAGGAGGTGCATCAGGCCAGACAATGAAAGCCCACCCTAACAGTAAAAATTGGACATTGTGGTACATGCTTACATTCTCAGCTACAATGTAAAGCATAAACAGGAGTTTGCAGTCCAGGTCAGCCTGGGCAAAAAGTGAAATCCTATTTCAAAAACAACCAAGCAAAAAAAAGAGCTAGAGACATGGTTCAAGGTGATACCAGATGAGAAGGTATGAAGCCCTGAGTTCAAACCCCATTATTGAAAAAATGAGATTTGAAGTGTGGATTTCACATACAAAGCATTGTTCCTAGCCTATGGGGAAGAGGCACAAGATCTCACTTGATCTAGGCAAGGAAGGAACAAGAGAAAGCATTTGTATACCTGATCTGCAGACTGTTGATTCTGTGCCCAAGTGTATTCATTGTTGCTCAGAACATTCACTTTAAATTTGATGGTATGGTCATACAAAGTATCCTCATCAGGGGTCCGAGGACTGGTAGACGGTGTTTCCTGCCACAACATCATAAAATCCTCCGGCGTTTGCAGAATAGGTATGCTTGATGAAGACCTAGAGCTAACATCTGTGCTGTAGTTAGATTTGTCCCATGTTGGTGAAAGGAGAACATCCGTACTGAACTCCTCCAGGTTCTTAGTAAGACAACTGTAAGAGAAGATATTTGGTCTATAAGACATGTTCCTGATGTTCAGTAGCTATTTAGAATTCATTTGTTTTGTGTGTAAGATGTAACATGCCATAATGAAGTGGACTCTGGGAGAAATTGCAGTCACTGTGTCAGCGGATTTTATTCCTGTTACCTAAATAGTTCTCCTTCTGCCATGATTGTGCTGTATTTGGCCTTAGACAAGTTATTTTATCTGGTTCCAAATGACTCACTAAGGGAGCTGGTAGCTAAGTGACCACTATAAGACACACATCTAACTTCAAGTTCCATGCTCTGTCCACAACCCAAAGCTGGGGAACCTTGGGCTCAATACAGATTTCAGAGTCCCATCCCAATTTCTGAATTTGCACTTTGAGCACCTTCCTCAGGACAGCTGGAAAATATGGTACTAATCCATTCGGAATCTCAGGATCTTTGATTCTTAAGTAAAGTCCAGAAGGAAATTCACAGAGCTTAGGATTCTTTAAAAAAATACTTATTGCAGCACCAAGTGCAGTGACACATGCCTGGAAATCTGGCTACTTTGAAGACAGAGTTAGAAGGATCATGGTTTAAGGTCAGTCCAGGTTAAAAAAAAATAGTGACACATTCATCTCAAAAACAAGCCTGAGCCAGGCACCTGTGGCTTAGGCCTGTAATCCTAGCTACTCAGGAGGCTGAGGTCTGAGGATCGTGGTTCAGAGCTAGCCTGAGCAAGAAAGTCCATGAGACTCTTATCTTTAATGAAGCACCAGAAAACTGGAAGTGATGCCGTGGCTCAAGTTGTAGAGCACTAGTCTTGAACTGAAGAGCTGAGGGACAGCACCCAGGCCTACAGTTCAAGCCCCATGACCGACAAAACAAAAAGAAGCCAAACAAACCTGGCATGGTAGCACATGCCTGTAAATCCAAGCTACTCTGGATATGAAAGTAAAGGTATCTTGGTTTGAGGCTAGTCCCAGGCCAAAGCATATGATCCTATCTGAAAGCTAAAGCAAAAATGACTAGAGGTATGTGGCTCAACTGGTAGATAGAGTGCTTACCTAACAAGCTCAGGATCTCAGTTCAATGTCCGTTTGGGGCCCAACTACATACTAAAACAATTCTTTAGTTGTTGTCCACAACATTCTCTTCCTAGTATTCAGAGCTACAGATTGTATTACTGAGTAGATATGTACACATATCTTCATATTGCCACCCAGTAATTAGGTAATTATGTGTTCTTGGCTGTTCATGGCAAGAGAGTTAATTATTTCCCACCCACTCTTATATTCAGTATCAGTGTCATAGAGACAACTTCAACTGGTCTACTGTCATGCCCAGACTCCAGGGAACTTCAAGAATGAGCATGAAAGCTCAGGAGTTAGGTGTGTCCACTCAAGACTTCCCTATAGACACCTAAGCCAAAAGCTTGGGCAGGTGAGTTCAAGGCAAGGGATAAAGGCAAGTGA
This sequence comes from Dipodomys ordii, assembly GCF_000151885.1. Taxonomy (NCBI): domain Eukaryota; kingdom Metazoa; phylum Chordata; class Mammalia; order Rodentia; family Heteromyidae; genus Dipodomys; species Dipodomys ordii. Next base: position 903,132 of record NW_012267305.1, read on the forward strand.
TTCCAAGGTCTGCATGCTATTTCCCTAGTTTTGGGGCTTCCTTATCTGGACCTTTCATTGTGGAGGCTCCTCCATTGTATCAATGGTACTTACACCATGCATACTGAGGTCGCCAGTGGCCTAGATAAAGATGAATTGAGACCACTTTGTTAATAATATAAAGATTGATGGTGCCTAAAGTCAGAGCACACTGTGGTCTCAGACACAGTGTCCAGTTGGGAGGAGAAAACAGTAATCTCAACCCTTTTCTTCATACCATCTATTTCTCACCTAAAATTGTCATCATCGGCCGGGTCAGGTTCTCTATTCTCATAGGATTCAAATGACAGTGAGTCAGTACTTCGCATACGAGCTGTGGGATGGTCCTGCAAAAGTGCAACAGGGTTATTGCAGACAGAGGCATGCCAGGTTGCCCTTACAGGTGCAGCTGCAGGATCTGATTAGTGAATGCTAATAATTTCTGGTAGTATCGGATGGTTTGGTGGGAAATTAGTTACAGCCATGGGATTGGCTCATTCAGTTTCTGATCATCCTGTTCATGCTTGTAGGTATATGTACATTATCTAGCATATGTTCCAGTTTACTTACCACACGTTATTTTTTTTTTTACTATCTGGGGCAAATAAACTGAGGCCTATTGGGTTATCACCTACTGCCTCAGGTGAAAGAGGTCAGCTAAAATCCTCATGAAATTGAATTCTCCTTTCAGTGACACAATTAAAATGACTTTCCACACCTGGATGGAGTCAAAATAAGGATCTACAAATGCTGTGGTAAACTCCAAATTAACTAAAGTAAGGAGGAACTGAATCCATACCATCTATGGGGGATCTTTTTCACTTCCTGAAGGTCATTTTTTTCTCAGAGATTGAGTCAAAGATACATAACTCCAAATTTTCAGTAATGTAACTGGGTTATTCTGTAAGGACACACTAACCACAAAGGTCGTACTGACATACTTTTCCTTAGACTCTAGGCATGGAGCAGCATGGCTCATAGCCAGCTCATGGGAAATCATGGCTATCTCTGCCAGCTATCTCACGACAGCTGGAAAGGCTGGGCTCATTTCAGTTGCTGCATGTGGGGGTGAGAGGACAAAACCTTACATCCTTGCTGAAGACTCCATGCACCGTGCTACCTTGTAGGTAGCAGTTGTGACTACTGAATTGCTCTTTTGACTAATTCCTCAAGCATTACCAAGATTCTTCTTTCCTCCTCCTCCTGCTACTTATATAGAGCTGGTCTCAGAACTGAATTCTTGACTCTTGCACTGGCACAAACTGCTCCTTTTTTATTTACAGTGCATACTGCTGGCTTCTTATGTCAGCCTGCAGCACCTGAGTCCTCTCTTAGCTGCTCCCTGAACTTCCTTACCAATTCCAGCTCACAGATATGGACAGAGGGTGAAATTGTAAGCTGACTGTGGAGAAGAATCACTTATGATTCATGTGTAAAGAATGCAGTCTATCTGAAAAGTGCTTCCTTGAAAGGAGCTTCTAGCTTTTAGCCCTATTTGATCCTCTAGAACCTAGTCTTCTGGTTCACAACTACAATGGCACTTCAACTATTTACTTGAAACTATACTGTCCAACCTCATTCTTCCCTTCTCTACTGTCTTCAACCATGGACCACATTATGTTTTTCAGCCCTTCCCCCATCTGGAGTCCCCTCTTCTAGGTATACTCCACATGTTACAACAGTAATCAGAAATAGTTTACTATACAGTCACAGAAAGGCAGATTACACAGCCTCATTCCTAGCTATCTCAGTAGTTTTGTATAAAATCCCATCATTGGTGAAAGGGAAAGCACAACTTTTTAGCATAATAAGGGCATAAATAAAGACAGAAATTTCTTTTTACAAAGTTCAAAGGAAAGGAATTTCATAGCAGCCCACATATCCCTGGAAGGCAAAATAAAGACAAAATGGAGAAAATGAGACTAAAGACCTTGCCAAATTCACACTGCTGCAGTCCAACGCAAGCTCAGTTTTTCCATTAGATGAGAGTATTTTTGTTGAAATGGACTGACTCATTTTCATCATACTCATACATACAATTCTACGTAACTGACAATTTCATTTCCTTAGATGACAATCCTGATTTTACTAATCCTCTAAAATATAAAAGATGATTATCTAAGTTGATGATGATGTTTGTAAACTGGGAAGTAGTAGATGCAGAATAGCTAACCGAATTGCAAGGATTTGACTTTGGAGCATGCATTGGTTCTAACATTTGAAAACTGAATCAACACCCTGGAATGTATGTCCCAACCTAACACAGATTACACTGGGAAAACCTAGAGAGAAACAGACAGACAGATAGACAGAGACAGAGAGACAGAGAGAGACAGAGAAAAAGCTAGAGATAGAGAGCTAGAGGCATTGGTATAAGTAGGCAGATGGTTAGCATTCCCTCACAGGAGATGAGGAATGGAGCTTTAAAATCTGCCTTTTCATGCAGTTCAGTTTCCTAGTGAGTCATTTTTTCTCTAAAATATGAAGTGTCCCTGTGTATTTCACATGAAGAGGATAATTGATCTTACTTCAAGAACCTCCAACATCTGAAAATCCAGAGTATTTAGATAATTTTAAATACAAAGAGTCTGCTTTCTGCAAAGGAAGTGTGGACTCAAGGGTGGCAATTGTGGTTCTGCAATGTTAGAGGTCCAGATAAATGTATGTCACACATCTCCCAAAGGTACCTGAGCATCCACGGTGGCTAAAGAGTAAACATTCTGCAACACCGGCATCATCGGGGTCTCCTGGTTGGTCTCCTCGTTCATTAGGCATGTCATGTCCGCTGCATGCAAAAATCCCTGCCTACGTGAAGCGTTCTCACATGTTTCTGTCCAGTCTGAGGAGTCATCTGTGTTGTAGCTGTCCTCCATGAATTGGACATCATCCTGGGTAGGGGGGACCTTCCTGAAGGAGCCCCTCTGGCTTTCCAATTTCTCTGAAAGGTCCTCCTCACTGCTTTCGTTATATAGGAAACTAGGATGTACTGGGAACTCAATATCTACAGGCTCTTGCCTCAGTCTTGGGTCTACCTCAGTTTGCCATTGAAGGCTGGATGCAAAAGGTAAACCTGAGGAAAAGGGTAAAATGAAGTTCAAGATTAATAGAGCAAATGTTCGTTCCATTGTCATCAAAGAGATTATACAACAGGGAAGTATAGCTGAATCCCACAGTAAGGATGACAAGTTTCAGGTACCAGGAATCATTTAGACCATCATTTTTTTTTTATTGTGAGAATACCGTACAGAGGAGTTACAATAACACGGGAAAGATAACGAGTACATTTCTTATCAAGCATTGTTGCCTCCTCTTTGTTTCTCCTTCCCCTCCCTTCCCATACTCCCCCCATCTCCCCCAAGCCGATCCTCCCCACCCCCACCAAAGTTGTAAAGTTCGTTTTTCAGCATAACGACTTGTACATCGCATTGTTGCAATGGGTCCACCTGTATCCCTATTTAAATGATTTGTTTTTTCCCTTCCCCTCCACAAATTATAGCAACATCAAATACAGTGAAAGCAGGGGTTACAGAATGGAAGAAAGACAGCCTCTTCAGTAAATGGTGCTGGCAAAATTAACTACTTGTAGAAAACTAAAGGTAGATCTTTATATATCACCCTGCACCAGAATCAACTCCAAATGGATCAAAGACCTAGGAGTCAAAGCAGACACTCTGCTTTGGGATGGAATAGGAGAAACCCTAGGTCTCCTTGGCTCAGGCC
>NW_012267305.1:907792-990803 GCF_000151885.1 Dipodomys ordii
CAAGCAGAAAAGGTCAGATAAGTTGATGTTAGGGGAATGAACCCCAAGATAAGTATTCAAATGTTTTTTTCCTTTTCTTTCATGCAATTGTTTCTAACATATTTATAACCCCTGCTTTAACTGTATTTGATGTTGGTATCAGACCATCATTTTTAAATATTCCATTCACATTTGAAAGTCAAGAAAAAAAGAGGGAAAATTTAATTTTATTGGTGTTTGCCTTACAATGTATGCTGGTGCTTAAAATCCCCATTCAAGTTTTTAATGTAGTTCATTGTAAAAGTTTTTTAACTCTGCTTTTAGAAATTTGGTGTCATTCAACTGATAAGATAAAAGTAAGCCCAGTCATAGTTACGTCTGAACAAGGAAAATGTGTGGTTCAAGTGGTAGAAAATTTGCATAGCATGTGTAAGGTTTGAGTTCATATTCTATGAAAATAGAATAAAAGGCCAAAGTAGAAGTATTCTTTTATATATGAAGATTATACAAATGATCACTTTTTTGTTTTTAATTTTTAAAAGTAGTAATTATTTAACTTTTGATTTGGTATCCATTTTTAATATGATGGAGTTCCATTGTTATATTTCCATCTGTGCCCACACTGAGTAAACTTTCCACCAAGGACTGAGCTGTACAACCCAACTTTGGAAGATGAAATTAAAGGAAATCATATACTTTCAAGTGTTTGAATCTATGATTAGTTATATTTAATACTCTCAAATCATCATCTTCAAAAATTATAGAAGATGGAGAAAGTTGACATTTACTCCTGTGATTTTGCACTATTATAAAAAGAAGGTTACGGTCATTTGAAAAATTGTAACCTCCATAGAGATCAACATTTTTGTTCTAAGAGTCCTCAGCCAAATACCTGAAGATACCCACCTGATAACTGTGCCTCGTTTTGACAAGGATCAAATGAATCAAATGAATCTGAGTGCTTCACTGTGACAGGAGGGGGCTCTGCCCATGTATCTTGTTGAACGTTTTCCATATTTGTGTTATCCTATGAAATTCCAAAGTAAGAAATTTGGCATGTAATTTTGGAGAGAAATTAGCAGGAAACACAGATAGCCCATGAACTTCGACATATTGTACTTCACAATCCCTAATATTTGCTTTGATCAGTTGAAAGTCTAACACAACAATCATCAAACCCATCCTTGAAAAATATTGGTGGAAGATGACAAGTGGCAATATACGTGGTACAAAGTACATATTGGTAATCTTAAGACGAACACAGTATATTGTGTAGAGTGAAAGTACACGTGTTTACAGATCAAAGATCCCGGCAAAGCAAAAGTATGTTGGCAAGATGACATCATGGAACTACCCAATACAGGAGTACCCTCATTCCTTTCCCTATCATTAAGCCCAACCATTCGGTTCAAAGCACCCTGGTAAAGACTGAGAAAATATTTTCCCATAGTTTCTGGATCATCAACCTAGGCTTAGAGCAAGGGAAAGCCAACCCAGATCTGCTTAAGAATGACTGCATGATTTCAGCACATTCAATTGAAAGTATCGTTAGTTTAAAGTACTGTATTTATAGCATCAGAGAGGTGAGTAGATTCACCAATAGTAGTAGTGGCAAAGTAACATAGGAGCAAATGAGTGATAGTGTTTGTTGATATAAAATGCAATGTTTTTTCCCCTTTATTTCCTTGGCTACTTGCATTGAAGCCATTTGCTGCTTTGGATCACGTACAGATAGATGCTCAGTTTATAATGGAGTTACATCATAATAAAGTTATCTGAATTGGTAAGTATCCTAAGGAAAAGTATTCACATAATATATCAAACCAACCAAATACCACTTAATATACAGTGAGTGTATTGTAGATGTCATTTATTTACCCTCATGACTATATGGCTGGCTAGGGGTTGTGGCTACTTGCTGCTGTCCAACATTGCAATGGTGTGTAAAGCAACAAATTGTGTTGGGCTGTAATGACTCAGACCTGTAATCCTAACTACTCAGGAAGTTCAGATCTGAGGATAATGGTTTGAAGCCAGCTGAAGGACTCATCTCCAATTACCCAGTAAAAATGGAAGTGAGCCTCTTTCTCCTTCCTCTCCCTCTTCCTCCTCCTCCTTCCATCTGTTTTTTGTAATAATAATCATATATCTATTTAATCACTAGCTTCTCCTGGTTGCCTGGAGGCTGATCAAGATTTCCAGCTTTGTACACTTGTATGTTTCATCTTACCATTATAAACTCAGGAAGCTTCAATGTTCTTAAATGACAGAAACATGTTTAGGAATGGTAATTGGCATGGGGAAAAGGGCATATGTGATTTGGATGTAAAAGAATATATGTGCAGAGTGGGTATAAGGCCTCAAGATAGTCAACAGAGTAGGAGCAAATAAGATCAAGTTAAAATGTAAACATGGACATAGGAGAAAATGTTTATGTGATTCATTTTCTATTTTGATTAAAGTGTTAGATTCATTTTTATTTGGTAATTGCATGTACGTACAGTGAACCAAGGGATTTGAAAAGCATGGCTGTGGAGGCTGCATATAGCAAGATTCAAATGTAGACACATGAGCTAGAAATGAATGTCTGCAGGCAGTAGGGAACTTCAAGAACTATACACAAATGCCAGGCACCAGTGGCTCACAACTGTAATCCTAGCTACTCAGGAGGCTGAGACCCAGAGAATCATGGTTCAGAGCCAACCTGGGCAGAAAACCCCATGAAACCATTGTCTCTAGCCACCAAAAAGCCAGAAATGGAGCTGTGACTCAAGTGGCAGAGTGCCAGCCTTGAGTGGAAAAAGCCAAATGAGAGCATGAAGCTCTGAGTTCAAGCCCCAGTACACACCCACAACCCCTCCCGCATGGGCGTTTTCACTCTTTACATTTGACAGCTTAATGTCAAAGTGAACTCACTATTTTTTGTTGTTGTTGTTGGTCTGGAGCCTGAACTCTAGGTCTGGGAACTGTCCCTCAGCTAGCGTTCTACCACTTGGGCCGCAGCACCACTTCCGGATTTTTCTGCTTATGTGGTGCTGAGGAATTGAACCCAGGGCCTCATGCATGGAAAGCAAGCACTGTACGACTGAGCAACCTTCCCAGCCCAAACTAACTTTTAAAAGATCCTTGCATTTTCCCTTTTTTGGAGAGGGCAGAAAGAATCATAGGGCTCCCAAGCAAAATGGCATAGGGAAAATGTAAAAAAGAAAATAGAATGGTCTTGTTTGTGATCATTTGGGTAAATGCCCAAAAGTGGGACTTCTGGGTCGTAGGGGAGCTCTATGTGGAGTCTTGTGAGGAACCTCCATACTACTTTCCAAAGTGGTTGAATAAGTTTACACTCCCACCAACAATGCAGTAAAGTTCCCTTCTGTCCACATCCCCTCCAGCATCTGTTGTTATTAGAGTTCTTGATTATAGCCATTCTAACTGGGGTGAGGTGGTATCTCAATTTTGTTTAGGGTACCAGCACAATTGCAGCATTATTTACCATAGCTAAGATATGGACCCAACCCAGATGTCCCTCAGTAGATGAATGGATCAAGAAAATGTGGTATATATACACAATGGAATTCCATGCCTCCATCAGAAAGAATGTCATTGTTCCATTTGTTAGGAAATGGAAAGACTTGGAAAAAATTATATGAAGTGAAGCAAGCCAGGCCCAAAGAAACATAGGTCCCATGGTTTCTTTTATTTGCAGTAACTAGTATATGTCTGAGACAAGCAGAAAAGGTTAGCTAAGTTGATGTGAGCCGAAATGAACCCCAAGATAAGGATTCAAATGTTTTTTTTCTTTCTTGTGATTGTTTCTAACATAGTTATAAGATGATTTCTTTGTATAACCACAGTATAACCCCTGTTTTCATTGTATTTGATGTTGGTATAATTTGTGGAGGGGAAGGGAAAAAACTTGTTTAAATAGGGATACAGGTGGACCCATTGCAACAATGAGACATACAAGACGTTATGTCGAAAAACAAACTTTACAATTTTGGCCAGGGGGAGGGGGAAGGGAGAATGTGGGGAAGGAGATGGGAAGGGATGGGAGGAGGAAACAAAGGAGGATGCTTGATAAGAAATGTACTCATTACCTTGCCCATGTAATTGTAAGCCCTCTGTACGGTATTTTCACAATAAAAAAATAAAAAAATGGCCAATTTCAGAATCTATCAAGTATGGAAATCTTCTCTGGACTCCATTTCTGTTCTGTCCTTTACAGCACAGCTTTGAAAAAGTGTTTTTATACTCTGCTCTGATTCTATAGTCCTCTCTTAAACCTACTTGAATCAGACATTATCTCTCCATACCCCTTCATCTTTCACCCAAAATCTCATGTGTTTTGCAATCACTTACAGGTCCTTAATGTTACTGTCAGGCTACCTAATCTATGGGCAGCATTTGGCATGCCATCATTCCTTATTCCTGGACATACCTCTTTTCTCAACGTACCTGAAGCTTCAGGGTTCACTTGTCACTATCCTTTGCAGATTCTTCCTTTTCTTCCTGATGGCTGAACTTTGGTTGTCCTGCACGGCTTAGCCCATGATCCCTGTTGCTTGTCTGCACTACTGACATCACCCAGACTCATAATTTTAAGACCATCCATGCAGATAATTCTCAAACTCAAACTCTAGTCGAGCACTATGCACCTAATTAGATGTCTGATGAACAGCTCAATCCTATTTTCAAGACTAAGTCTTTGATAGTATCCACCCCATACAAACCTTCCAAGCTTCTGAAGCTTTCCCCTAATTTTCTCCACTTCAGTTATTATGCCACATCATCTTATAAGATCAACTGCCCTAGAGACATTGCTGATACCCCTCCCCCCCCGCCACCCTCTTTATCAAAACTTCAAGGGCTCTTCCTTGAAAATCTATCTAGAATCGGACAACTTTTTCATTGTAGTACTGGCATTTAAACTCAGGACTTTACACTTGCTAGGCAGACATTCTGGTCATTTTTGAGGAAGATCTGACTTTTTGCTGGGCTTGCCTGGACTGTGATTCTCTTAGTTATGATTCCCACTGGGGCTAGGATGACAGGCATACACCTCGATATCAAGCTACTGGCTTATAAACACTTTGCATGAGCTTCCTACCAACCATAATCGTCTTGATCTCTACCTCTCTAGTAGCTAGAATTACAGGCACCAGTCATCAAAACCCAGCTAGAATCTGAATACTTTTCACAAAGTCTACCACCACTACTCTAGACTAAGCAATCATCATTTCCTCCCTGTACTGCGTTCTCAATGCAGTTACTATCTTAATAAATGGGTCTAGCCATATGCATTCCACTTTTCCACGCACTGTAATGGTTTCCCAATCCATTCAGGTGAAGACCAAAATCTGTGCAGTGGCTTCCAAGGCCCTATGCAACCTGAGTTGCATGACATCTACAGCTCTATCAGTATCTCTCCCTAGCTTTCTGCTCTATTCCAATACTTTTTGTCTCCTTGATAACTCCTCTAAACACTAGACACGATTCCACCTGCAAGCCCTGAAGTGCTTTTTTCCTATTTTTGTAATAGTTTTTCCCTCAGATGTCTTCATGGAGATCTTTCTCCTCTTTTAAGTCTTTGCTTACATTTACTATTACAATCCCCACCTGTTGTGTTCCTAATCCTCCTCATCCTGTTCTACATTTTTCCAGTAGCAGTCATCACCTTCTAAAACATAATTTATTTCTTAACCCATCCATGTGAAGTAGCCTGGCTAAATTATTACCATCTCCATTTCACAGATGAGGAAACTAAGGTTCTCCAAGGTGAAATAGATTTCCCAAGGCCACCTAAGTAGTGGCAGAATCAACATTCAAACCCCTTATCTTCTGAGGTCTCAGCCATAAATGTCTCTCCAAAACACTATTACCTCTGTGCCGATGCACCATTTTAGCTGTGTTACATGTACCATAGAGTGGCAGGTCGAGCACTGCCTCCTCACTTTCTCACTATTGCCTTCTGTGATGCCCTTTCTGTTCGTTATATGCCTCTCCTGAATTTTCATTTGATTTTCCAGAATAGTTTCAGAGCACTGAATGGAGATGCGTGGTTTAACTTCTATTCATGTATATCCCTAAAGGATTTATTCTAATAACATGGGACAAATGAATAAGGAATAAGACATTGAAATGTCTTAGGGAAAGGATTGGGACAACCAAGGCATGGACCATGATGGGAGGAGTGACGAGTCTACTCACATAGGCTAGCTAGTGCATGAGGAACGTCAGTAAGCTTTCATTAGGAAATGCAAAATGTTTCTCTGGGACAGAGATTAGCTTAATCATTTTTCTTTTTTTTTTAAAAAAAGTCATTACAGGGATCATTGCAAAGCTGGAAGGTACTAGTTCACAATAAGACAAGTCTACAGAATGGTAACTATGAAACTCTAACCTGCTCGTGTGCCAGGTTGATGTGAGACACTACTTGAAATTATAACCTGTGTTGGCAATATACATGAACTAAATAAAAACTTATCAATAAAATAACAGGATAAATAAAAATAAAACAAAGGGAGGATCCCAGCTTCTACTCTATAGCTTTCAATATCTTCTAGTCTATAGTTTTCATATATCTAGGCAGTCTAGATCTTGTACTTACAGATTCCATTTTGTAATCTCTTATTCCATCTTTACTATCATAAGTATCTTTGATATCTTTGATATCTTTAATATCTTTCTTGTCCATTCTGCGGCGTCTTTTGGCTTCAATCCTTGTAAGTGAAGTAAGTGAAAAAAAAGAGATGATAAGAATATCTCACTAGCCATGTAAGTTTGAATTTTCTATCATACAATGAAAGTTAAGCTAAAGTGAGAAAGATATTTTCATTTCCTGAGTACATAACATCATCTATCTTAGAGCTAATGCTTTTCTGCAGAGAAGGTTGTTCTGCAACAGTATTCACAAAATAAATCATAAGTGTCTCAGAATGAACTCTGCTATAGGTATCAATGTCTCATTTTAACAATGATTAGCAAAGCAAGATTTAAAAAAGACTGAAAGTACTCCAGTAAAAATCCCCTCAATTAGCCAGGCGCCAGTAGCTCATGATTGTAATCCAAGCTACTCAGGAGGCTGAGGTCTGAGAATTGCAGTTCAAAAGCCAACACGGGCAGGAATGTCAGTGAGACTCTTATCTCCAATAAACAACCAGAAAACCGGAAGTGGTGCTGTGGCTCAAGTAGTAGAGTGCTCATCTTGAGCTGAAGAGCTCAGGAACAGTGCACAGGCCCAGAATTAAGACCCATGACTGACATATATATATATATATATATATATATATATATATATATATATATATATATTCCCTCAATTTCTAAACAAATTACAATTACAAAAGTGCACTAATGCCAAATTTAATTTTGTTTCCTGTTATTAGAGAACTCCATGCTCTGGCTCACTAATAATTCATTTCTACCAAAATTAGAATTTTGATACTCCAGGTGAAAACATCCTATGGTATACTTGAAGTAAATAGTAGTTCACTTTTCACCAATTAAGTGGAAGTTGAAAGAGAGGTAAAGTGGGGAAAAGAAGGGTGAAAAAGAAGGCAAGAGACATAGGAAGAGAAAAATGAATATGAATATGTAACAGTCTCATTAAAATACTGAAATTAGGTTTTAAGGCATAATAAAACCATCACTAAGAACTTGATTCCTACCTCGGCAAATGTGCTTCCTCATACCCAGTCACTCAAGACTGAAACTCTTGTATGAAAGTTTCTGCTTAGTTATTGTCCACCTTCTCTACAAGGTAAATTTCTTGAAGGCAATCAATGTTTTCAACATCTTACATCCTAAGCCCTTAGCATGCTGCAGAGCACTGCAAGGTGCTTAATGGTTTATTTGTTGAGTGAATAAAAGAACAAATAAACTTAGCAGTCAATTTAGTATACATGTGTGTCCACCCTTTATTTCATATTTTCTTGGATTGACACAGTTATTTTAAATGGCAAGTCAAGTCTAACATATATTCCTTAAAAGTAAGTTAATGCCTTCAGATTGGTTTTTTGTCCTTGAGACAACATGTGAATATATGGCTACATTGTCCCATAAGGCAACCACAAGTCACTTGTGGCTGGATTAAAATTGAACCTAATTACAATAAGATAAAAATAAAAACTAAGAGGTAACAAGTTTGACAAGACATGTACTTATTACCTGACTTATGTAACTGTAACCCCTCTATACATCAACTTGACAACAACAACAAAAATGGAATGCCACACACTATTTAAAAAAAAACAGTTCTTCAACTCACACTAGCCACTTGGCAAATGCTCAGTAACTATGTGCAGCTAGTGGTTCCTGTTTTCAATAAGCAGTATACAGACCGTTTCTGTCACCAGAGAAAGTTCTTTGGACAATCCTATTTCAAAGTAGGTCGTGAGTATTCTTGGACATAATGTTCACTTTGACAATAAAACACTGCAAGCCAAGACAAGCACTGGTGGCTCATACCTGTGATCCTAACTACTCAGGAGTCTGACATAGGAAGATCACAAATTGGAGGCTAGCCTGGTCAGGAAAGTCTGTGAGACTCTTACCTGCAATTAATTACCACAATGCCAGCAATGGAGCTGTAGGTGAATGGTAGAGCACCAGTCTTGAAAAAGCTAAGGGATAATACCCTGGACCTGAGTTTAAGCCCAGGACCAGCACATAAAAAAGACCAAATTTAAAAAAAACAACAACAAAACAACACTGCAGAGAAGCAACCATGTTTTCCCTTAAGTTCAAATTGAATATCAAATATGTAATTAAAGAAAATGTAGGGCTGGGAAGGTGGCTCAGTGGTAGAGCACTTGCCTTGCATGCATGAGGCCCTGGGTTCGATTCCTCAGCACCACATAAGCAAAAAGAAAAAAAGCCAGAAGTAGTGCTGTGGCTCAAGTGGTAGAGCGCTAGCCTTGAGCTGAAGAGCTGAGGGACAGGGTCCAGGCCCAGAGTTCAGGCCCCACGACTGGACCCAAAAAAAAAAAGAAAATGTAAATTCTTCAGTGAATTTACATTCCATGGCTCACTATAAGGATGTATATATGACAAATATTTGATTTATAATTTGAATATAAAAGTCACACTGAGCATGTGCATTTTAAACTAGGTTGTATAAGGACATAATGGATTCAGGGTCAGGACATGATGAAAAGCAATATCCATTATGAGTTCTGGTTGGGAACAGACATAGCTCTTTCCAAAAAGAAAGAAAATGATCTAAAGACACTTTGTTAGCTATAGTTACATGAAAAGAACCCCTTTCTACTTCTAAAGAAAAGTAGCTGTGTTTCATTACAAAAAAAATCTCAAAACATTACTCTTTTTCTTTGTGCTTATAATAGGGCTTGAACTCAAGGCCTTAATGCTGTCCCTTAGCTTTATTGGCCAAGGCTGGTGCCCTATCAGTGGTTTTTTGTGAGTAATCTTAGTTAGGAGTTTCATGATCTTTCTGGCCTGGGTTAGCTTTGAACTGTAATCCTCAGATTTTAGTCTCCTGTGTACTTAGGATTGCAGACATAATCCATTGGCACACAGCTCAAAATATTACTCTTGAAACAAGTCCTTTCTCTCTCTCTCTCTTTCTCTCTTTCTCTCTCTGTCACACGCACACCACAAATACACACACACACACACACACACACACACACACACACACACACACACACACACCTCTTCTACCAAGGTTTGAAGTTAAGAAAAACTATTTCTATAATGATACGTTAGGTCATCAATAACCAAAAAGAAATATTTCACAATTTTATCATAATACTGCTAAAACGATCTTGCTGACAGTGGTGTCTTTGGAGTAGCATAGGAATATTAAGAAAATAAGGATGTTTACAATATTAGTGTTCTCTGGCCTTCCCTTTTTCTCATACAATGCTACTGGGTGAGTCACTGGAACTTGTCTGGGTCCTAGCTTCAATGTCAGCTATTAACACTAAGGACATTCATAGACAAGGATGAATGTCAAAGCTACACAGTTCCTCATCATATATTTGTGGAAAACCCATTCTAGGAGAAATCAATAAATCAGACAAGACTCTATACTGATACTAGATCTGAGTGGCAAGATGAAAACTTTGCTATGTTCTTGCCAATTAATAAGCCTGTAAGGCCATGCCTTCCAGCTAGGGACCAAATTTTCCACAGGGATGCATCTCCCACTCTGAGAATAAGGCCTTTGATGGATGCTAATTGGTAGTTCAGGTATGATCTTGGTAATCCATGCTAGCTATGTTATTTTAACATTTTACTATTTTCATTTTAGGTCCACTATCAAATAAACTTTCCAGTTTAGAATCTCTTTCATGAATCAAGATTCATTATTGTTTAATCAAAATGATTTTCTTGACATACCACTTTAATGAAAGGAAACATGAACATTACTTTTACATAGTGAAATAGAGCACAACCAAATCCTTATTAATATAGCAAGTGACTTTAGAAGACATGCTGTGGTTATACATGCCCTCTTCACTTGAAAACTGGCCCTTTTGGAGACTGAATTTTGTGATTACCTAGCCTGTAATCATAGCTACATGGGTGCTGAGATTATGGGTTGAGGCTAGCACTTGAGACTCATTCGTAGTCAGTTGCTGGGCAACATGTAATAGTCTTGTCATCCTAGCTGTGTGGGAGACTGAGGTTGGAAAAGGCTACGGTTCCAGGCCAGCCCAGATAGAAAAGTTCTGGAAATTTGATCTCAATGGAAAGAAGCTTAGCATGGCAGCATATGCCTGTCATCTCAGCTACAATGGAAAGTCTGAAAGAACACTGCTATATAGGAGCACACCTGGGAAGGAAGTGAGGCTCTATATTAAAAAGACTAATTTACAAAGGACTGGGGACGGTCCTTTGCAAGAGAGTGCCTGCCTAGCATACATGAGGCTCTGGGTTGAAATCCAAGTAATGAAAAAGCCCTCAAGCAACAAGATGAACATTTGCTCTCAGGGACAGACGAATTTTACTCTTTATAGATAAAGCTCAACTATATCTATGTAACTTAGATAGATATGTGTTTTAAAGCCAGAGTGGAAGCTCTTACAGATAAACTTTGAACATATATTGCATATTAGATAATAGTGTTCAATACACAGTAAAATTCCTGATTTTATAATCATTCCTTGGTTATATAACATAATAACTTCGGTTATAGGAAGTGCATAATTGTATAAAATTGTACGCATACATGAGTGCACACATAGAGAGTGAGAAATAAAACAAAATGGCACAAAATGGAACCAATTGTGAATATGGGTAAGAAGAATGTGTATGATAGTGTCCACCAACATTCAAATAAAAGTTTTTAAAAAAGGGTCATAGAGGGGCTGGGTAGTTGGCTCAGTGGTAGAGTGCTTGCCTCGGATGCATGAGGCCCTGGGTTCAATTCCTCAGCACTACATAAACAAAAAAAGCTGGAAGTGGCACTGTGCCTCAAGTGGTAGAGCACTAACTAGCCTTGAGCTGAAGAGCTGAGGGGCAGCACCCAGGCCCAGAGCTCAGGCCCCACGACCAGCAAAACAAATAAACAAACAAACAATAAATAAATAAATAAAAAGGGTCATAGAGCTAAAGAAAAATATCAGAAGAAAAGATAAAGCAAAAAGCATAAAGACAGATCCTGCTCCACTCCTCTATACATCTTTATTCCAGGCTGACAATGAATACATTCATGCTTTTACTTAGTTTAGTAGAACAGGTAGCTGCCAGACTATGTATCACAAGTTGTATTTTACCAAATAAATCAATACTTCAGATAATGGACCCCAGATTTCTCTAAACTTTGCTAGGTAATGGACTCATTTTCATTAGTGTCTAAATCTCCAGGGATTTCAGTGTTGCTTCAATGATTTGTCTCACAAATCCTAGCAAGAAGCTTCAAAAAATATTAACAATTCATTTTTTCTTATCAATCACAAATCTGATAATCTGATTATCTTATTCTTTTAGATGATCAAAATAATTTGTTATGTAACTCAAGACGGAATATCACTTGTCTCAAGGTTATATAGATGAATTAAATATGAACCCCAGAATCCAGACATTGCCTCTTAAATAGATGTATAAAAGGTCAAAGATATGTAGGAAAATATGATCCAAGTACTATATACATGTGTATGAAATTAGAATAATAAAACCACTTCAAACTGTGTATGAAAGAGTAGATATTTTTGCTTCAGATGTGGATGCTAGAATGAAAAGATAGACATATATGTAAACATACATCTGTGTGTGCATAACTTTTTGTTGTTATTGTTATCTGTCATGGGGCTTGAATTCTGGGCCTGGGCGCTGTCCCTGAGCTTTTCAGCTCAAGGTGAGCACTCTACCACTTGAGCCACAGCACCACTTCCAGTGTGTGACTGTTTATAAAGATTAAGAGGGAAAGGAAATGGGAATGTTGAGCAATACTAAGACATGTTGCATCATTCACTGAAAGCTGTTTAATAATAGAAGTAGTGGGAATGGAGAAAATAAGACCAAGCACAGGTGATGAGGGAGGTGTGTCAAGCTGATTAAAATACTGACTCTGCATGTGTGAAATACTATGGTGAAACACTTTTGAAAAATTAACGTACACTTAAAGGTGAATGACAAGAATGCAAAAACAGGTCCTGCTGGAGGTGTGGGTTCTAGTGGGAGGGGACAGGGTGAAAGGAGACAATGAAGGAGAGTGATTGTACCCAAAATACTTTATGTACATGTGGAAAAATAGAGTAATGAAGATTGATGCTATTGGTTTGGGAAGGACAGGGAGAGGGGACTGGGTTAGTCTGATCAAGATATTTTGGATACAAATATAGACATGCTAATAAAAATGTAAAAAAAAAAGAAAGAAGGGTAGAAAAAAAGAAAAATGTGTAAAAAGTGAGAGAAAGAGGACAAGAAAGAGAGTGGATGAATTTTGTCAGAGCACATTATATACACATATGGAAATATCACAATGAAACCTTTTTGTGGCAATTAATATGCTAATAAAATAAATATATAAGGGGGTTAGTGATGTTTGACAAATTGGTATTTTCCTGGAGGTTTAGTTTAGCATTTTAGTTTTCCACTTAAAGTAATGGAATATTGGCTTGTATTCTCTGCATATTACTTCTATTTTCAGGAAAAAAAGGAAGTATTGTCTCAAATAGCATCATCTGAATTTGAAGATCATTAAGTGCCTGTGCCAATTAAATTTAATGTTTTTAAAATATATATAAAAGCCAGTGAAAAGTACTAAAAATCTGAGTTATATTAAGTGAGATAATTCAAACTACTAGATTGTTATTTAGATTATATATTATACCAATATATAATAGTTTTGATAGAATAGAATCTTTCAATGAATGTTCTTTCTCTTGCTTCAGTGTTATTTATCAAAATGTATTTTAACTGTCATACATGTACATACATATATATGTATATATATTATCTCTTACTTGTATTCTGATGATTCTTCATCTGGTTCCTCTTTGATTTCCATTGTACTGAATCGTAATCTTTTGTAAATTTCCTGCAGAAAAATTGGTATATTAGTTTGTTTTGTTGTTGTGTTTACCATTGTTGTTTTGGCAGTGCAAGAGTTCAATCCCAAGACCTTGTACATGAAAAGCAAGTACTTTACCCTTGAGATATACCCTTAGCCTCTAATTTTCATATAAATGTGAAAAATACTGTGGATTTTACAAATGTGAAAAGTGAGGATTACAGAGATCTAATGATTTGGCCCCAAACTGGTAGATTTCAGAGAGAATTTCAAGGTTTGACCTCAGTTCTCTGTTCTCTGGAAAAAAGTAAACAAAAATCACCTTCTGTGTTCCCATGGCATTTGTTCTCCAAAACTTTTCTAATATGTTACAAGTATCCTAGAAATCCAGAGATAAACTGGAAGAAACCACACTAGATGTCCGTGTGCCATGAAGTGGACAAGGGGAGAGGCCAAGTAAGATTTCCCCCCCTTTACAGAAAAGGAAGTTGATATCAATTAGGTATAAGGGCTAAATTGGAGTGTCGGTAGTATGGTGATACATAAGAGAATCCAATCCACAGAAGTTTTCTAAGAAGGAACAGTGAGTGATGAAATTAAGTCAGGTAGCTTCCTTCAATTATCTTCCTCTGTACCACTTTTCTCACTGCCCTAAATTTGGAGAAATTGTATATCTAAATCTATTTGAAACCTAAATATAAAGGTGTTCTTCTCAGTTGCTGAAATGTGATGACAAAAGTTTCCACTTTAAATCAGAAATGAAAATTAAAACAAGTCTTTGCCCTCATTCCTCCTAAGGATAACTAGCCATGATAATGATAGAAAACACCATCACCATGGCAAATGCAGCACCTTCCAGTCACTAAGAGCTCCTCATAGTGACTATTAAAGGAAGTGACCATAATGGATGTGACTTGGCCAAGGTCAGACAGCTAGTAGAGAAAGGATCTTAATTCAAGTGTCTGGATTCAGAGGCCTTTCTTGAAAGATAAATGGTTGTATGTGTTAAATATGACAGTGTCATCACAATATTAACATGGTTCAAACAGAACTTGATGACGCACACACATAATGCACAAACAAAAATTTTGGCTCCACAGTGTCCCAGTCTTACCTATATCAGTTAATGGCATCTCTGTTCACAGAGTTCCTCAGACCAAAAAGCTAATAACTGTTATCCTTGAGGGACTTTCTTTTCTCCCAGCCATTTCCAGCTTACAAACAAATGTTCTACTTCTAAAACACATGTCAAATTTTGGAGTTTCCATCTCCATGACTGCAATCATAGTTCCAAGTCCCGATCATGTGTCACATCAATCTTTTCACTTCCATTCTTGTTCCTCTATACTCTGTTTCACAATTTAAAATTGGTCTGATTTTTTTAAAAAAAATCTATCTTGTCCTTTCCCTGTTTATTAGCTTATAGATATCAAATCCTACTTAATTTATCCTCTGCCTCTTGGACCTCAGTTTTATCCTTTCCTTCTTTCACCTTGTTCTAGCCAAGTAACCTACTTTTCTTCCTTGGAACTCTGTAAGCTATAAACTCCTCAAAGCTTTTACAGTAGTCATAATCGCTCTACTTGGATTCCCTTCCTTTGTTATCCCCATTAGGAGTCTCTACTCTACCAGAAAGACCACACTACTTGAACTCCCTGCATCAGCCATTAACATATGATCTATTTTTATCATCCTCATGGCATATATCAGTAATGCTTAGCAGTTTTCTGCCTCCCAAAATCTCCCTAGCACTGGGTACATAGCCTGCAGTATCAGAAGTTACATATATTACTTAATGGCTGATTTTATGGGTCTTTCATTGGATAAATTATGAAGACTTACTTTTGGTTTTTAAAGGTAGAATTTATGGTTGCCAAATTACAACACCAACTTAGTAACAGTTTTTATAATCAAATATCCTTCCCCAAAGAAAAACTAACTAAAAATTCAATTTACAACAGAGTCCTTCCATTTACGACCAAGCCAGTAGCTGATGCCGGAAATCCCAGTTATTAAGGAGCAGAGATTGAGAGGATCACAACTTGAAACCACCCTAGGCAAAAAAGTTATAGAACACCCCCATCTCAACAAATAGCCTGAGTATGATGGCTCATGTTTATAACACCAGATATATAGGAGGCTGCTATCAAATAAAACATCTGAGATGCTAACTGAAA
Source organism: Dipodomys ordii (assembly GCF_000151885.1). Classification (NCBI taxonomy): domain Eukaryota; kingdom Metazoa; phylum Chordata; class Mammalia; order Rodentia; family Heteromyidae; genus Dipodomys; species Dipodomys ordii. The sequence goes on from NW_012267305.1 coordinate 923,426, forward strand.
AACAACTAAAGCAAAAAGGACTGTGGGCATAATGCAAGTGATACAAGACCTGCTTAGCAAGCACCTTGCCTCCAAAAGAGCTTTCCTTTATCTGCCTCTCAAAATGCTCACTTATTATATTTCAGGCTTGATTTCATATTATATCAGAGGCCTTCATGGGTGTGCATCTCATTCAAATGTATCTAACCTCCACTGACATGCTCACCAGAAATCTCAAAGCTGTTTTCCCCTTATTTTAGTATCTGCACACATTGAGTGCTTTAGCGGTGTTGTCCAATGGCTGAGAGAACAAAATGATATGCTCTTTAAATGGAGCCCTTGCCTTCACAGTGGTGAATGCACATGTACAACATACTTACCTTTAGTATATCATTTTTGAGAACACAAATAGTTCCCACAAAATAAAAGTGTTCATCTGACAGGTAATGTGAATATGTCACACGGACGGACTGGTCTGGTTCAAAGAATATAGGTTCTAAAGGAGAAACACATACATGACAATCAAATTAAAAGCTAGATAAGTTAATCAAGAAGACAGACAGATGCCACATCTGTGATCTGCTTAGCAAGTCACTGACAATTTGCCATTTTCTTTCCCTTTCAGCCAGCTTCTCCACACACACTCCCCACCCAAACTTAAAGAAGCCATTCTTATAAACAACTCTGTGCTCATGTGTGTCTGCTCATGTCTTCTGTTACTACCCTCCAGTTGAATGTATTAGTCTCTAGAAGAGCTGTATCTCCTTTCTTTTATATAGGCTCCATAGAGAATGTGTAGGTGTGTAGGGGTGTGTGTGTGTGTGTGTGTGTGTGTGTGTGTGTGTGTGTGTAGTCATGCAAGATTTTTAATGGTGCCTAACTTCTGATTTGCATGAACTAGGAAAGAAATGTTATATATGTCTATATGTATGTATGTATGTATGTATGTGTATAATATATAATATACATACAAGACTAAACATTTTCCATGTACCTCTGATTTTACTATGAATTTTTAAATTACTAAGGTGTAAAATCATAAGATATCAGAAAGATAATTTGCAAATACCAAAAAGAGTGCATTTAGCAGGTAGGGACTATATAACTCATGAACATTATCTGGAAGTGAACTGATTTGCTTACCATCAATAGCATTTTTGAGACTTAGAATTATTTTCACATATTCATAAATAGGAAAATCATTCTCACTAGAGTCTCCTCTTTTAAAGTCACAGCAGAATTCGATGTTCATTCCCACTAGAAAGAGAACATAGACAAATCCTCAATTTATATTGTTACATCATGTGTTGGATTATCTCAAATTACTAACATCTTACTTTGATTTAATTGCACAGCATTGTTTTATTCCAATGAACACTCACAGAGATAATATATATTATACGTGTGAGTATAGCACTAGCTAGATCACACCATACAGCATCTAGTATGTAATTAATGCTAATACAATTCCTATAAACAATGCAATGATCAGAGTTTTCACAGTAATGACAAAGATTTAGTGCAGAAGTGATTTATTTGTACTAAAAATACGACTTATATGACATAACATGAAATTAAATGAATATGTGATCAATAGCTACATTGGCTCTCCTGCCTCTTTTTAAAAATGCTCTATATAGAGTAATATTTCTCTCTTAAAATCTAAGAACTTTGTATTTGAGGAAAAAAATTACCTGACGTCATATATGGATGCTCCAACATGAGTTTTCGTTCGACAAACCATTTTTGATCCTCGGGCAGAAAGTTAATCAATTGTGTGCCGACTACCTCACTCTGGGAAGATGAAGAAAAAGAAGAGGAGACAGAGAGGGACAGACACAGAGAGAGAGAGACAGAGAAAGGAAAGAGAGAGGGAGAGGGAGAGAGAGACAGCGAATTTACTACATATGCTAATATTGTTCCTTCCCTTATCTCCTTACCTACAGTGAGCTTAGCCTCTGACCTGCCTCAGCTGACCCTGGTTCTACCTGTGTCAACTCACACAGTCAGCAGTACCCAGTTCTGTGATCACTACCTACCACTTTAACAACAATATTTCACTCACCAAGACTTCCAGTCTATTTATACTACATTTTTACCTTGAATTAACTTCCTGAAAGGATCAACACTCTTCCTTCCCTCTCATATGCCATGGTCACTGTAACCATTACCACGTGCTCTTTCCTTCTGTCCCACCTGCCTGGGGAAACCTCCAACTCTGGTTATGTCTAATTTTTCATCTACACCCTTCCTTCACCCAAGCCAGTTAATGTGGATGGGAGAAAAATATCTCCAAACCACAACCCTCTACATTAACAATCAGGCCTATTTATTTCAGCAAAACCAAAAGGAAAGGAAATGTCAACACATTCCTGCCACCAGATCTACCACTCTATCTATTTCTGGGCCTAGAGATGTGTGTTCCTCCTACTGTAGTGAACGAGTCCCATCTAACTCTAACTCTTTCACTTCTGTAATGTCTTCAGTGTTCGAAGACATTGTGCAGAAATTCTTCTGCTCTCCCCACATCATCATGCTTTCTCTTTCTACTAGGTCTTTCCAGAGGTCTTTATTAGACCTGCTGTATCTCTTACTTTAAAAACTCAAAGTACTTGCTAAGCAAGTATAACATCTTGGGTTCAATCCCCAGTACCAGATTTTAAAAAGTTCTTTAAAATCTTCAAACATTACTTGACACTGGCTTTTTCTCTTCCAGCTATACATCAATGTCTCTAGTCTACTTTGGACCAGAAGTTGTTGGAATCACCTATCCTTGGCATCTCTCCTTTCTCCACACTCATCAATGTTTTGTGTTAATGGAAAAGCCAGGAGACATTTAGTCATGCATTTGTGCATTACCCATTCGAAATACATGTTTGAAATGATGTCAAAAGGACTAAATTCAATTTCTTCTTTCTCTCTTTGGGAAAATGGAATAATGAAGCTTGTTGAGATTGGCTTGGGAGAGTAATACAGGGAGTGATTCTGATCAAAGTACATTGTGCATACATACAGGCATGTTAAAACGAAATGGTTTTGTGCAACTAATTGATGTTAATACAAGTAATCAATTTTTTTATCCTAAGCACTCTACTGACACAGCTTTCACCAATATCACCAATGACCTTAAATAACCAAATTCAATAGTGAATTCTCAGCTTTCATATCTCACATCTCATCACTAAATGCAATCAACTGCTTCTTCCTCATTTTATTAGCATTAGTTACTTTCTGGTAGACAATATTGATACATGTTCACAAAGTACAAAGTGGTGTTGTGATTCATGTATACACTGAGTATGCTTGATTCAGAGTAATTGACATGTGTATCACCAACACTTATTATTTGTATGGCAAGTATATTCAAATTCATTTTTTCTATTTTGAGATGTGTAATGCATTATTGTTGATTTTATTCATCCAACTGTGCTATAAACCCCAAATTATTCTTTCTGTCTAACAATAATGTCATTCCTGCAGACAGACCTCAATCTATGTTATAGCCATTTATCTTTAGGCTTTGGTAATCACCACTCTCCTCTAAGCTTCTTCAGTAGCTAGCGTTATAGGCATGAGCCCCTAGCACTCCGCTTCTTTCAAATTCATTACCAAATTGGTTCTACTCTCAAAATACAAGCAAAACCAGTTAATATTTCCGTACCTGGTTCATTTCTCGTCTCCATGTTGGTTACTGCAGCCAACTTAATTAATCTCATATGCTTATTCTTTGCTATACTCCTTCCACCAGTTTATTCTCCACAGATAAATTGGGGTGAGCCATGTTAAACATCAACTCTGACCATGTTATATTCCTCTCCTCAAATGTTTCTACTTCTGAGCCAACACATGCAGAGGAGAAGTCAAGTCCTTACAGGGGCCTTCACTACTCAGTGTTCTGGTTTCTTATTACTATTGACTTTATCTCCTTCCACTCTTACTTGCCCACTGCCCTTCAGGCACATGGGATATCTGTCATAGTCCAATACACCAAGTAGATTCTCATCCCAGGATCTTAAAATTTTCTTCTCATCCATTGTGAAGCAGTCCTTCAGATTTTCACTCAAAAGTATTCAAAGAAGCATCAGCTCCCTGAAGTTCCTTCACTTCCTTTTCACTTATCTGTTTATTACTGATCTTCCCATTACAATATGATTGTGTTAGAACAGACACATGATTTGCCTTATTCACTGCATCATCATCAATACTTAGAAAAGTTAGCATAAGTAAGCACTCAATAAATACTAGCTGAATGAATAAATAATGCTGAACCATGTGGCTGAAATCTGGTGGAACATGGATAAATTCATACTAAGATAAAGAGAATGAGTTTTTAATGTGATAGGAACAGAGTAATAAACCAACTATTCTATATAGCTGAATAACGACTTTGTGTGACAGATCACAAATTCAAATGAGTTTTTAAAATCTATCAATATAATAATGTACAGCCCATATCTAGAAATATCTCTTTTTGGATTTTATTTTACTGGCATCAATTAATAGCAGAAAAGGGTTTCATTTTGACATGTCCATATATACATATCATATACTGTGATTATCACATTACTGTGATCCCTTCTATCACTATCCCTTATGTCCCTTCCCAAGCCAACCTCAGCAAGCTATATTGTGCTATTTTTACACATGAACCTGAAATTATTTTGACCATATTCACCCTCCTCCACCCTTTCTATTCACCCTCACCCCTCTCAAAACTATTCAGACCCCAAATACAACCTATTTTACAATCCTGTCACTTTTTTCAGTGTATGTTAATTGTTCAAGGGAGTTTCACTGTGGTATTTCACACATGCAAAACTCTCTGGCTCAGAGAAGTAGCCTTTGAATTGGCTAATGCTCAAATTAGCAGATGGATCCTGTCTTCATCAAGAAAAAGTTCAGCTTGATATAGGAAATAAATATCTTAATTCACCAGCCATGCATTACAGAATTAATAGGCAATACATTTTGACAGTGAAAGCCTCATAATAAATTATGCCTTGCCAAAAGAAATTTAATTCCTTTTCACTAAACCTTTTTAATAAATGTATTTTTTCTAGTCTAGTCATAAAATATACTTTAATACAGAGTAGAATGCTAGCCTTGAGCAAAAGAATCTCAGGTATAGCACCCAGAGTCTGAGTTCAAGCCCCACAACCTGCACCAAAAAAATTAAGAGGTTTCTCAAAAGCCAAGTTTAGTAAGTAGTCACACAGATATTAATATGCTGTCAACCATGCCAAAAAAGAAGAAAAGTACTCCCCCTACTCCATGACATTTCCTAAGATGCTTCTTGCCAAGAAGCATCTCCTTTTCTGCCAGAGATATTCACAATAAATGTGCATTAGAAAAATGTCCAACTCTACAACACAAAGGAAATGAAAAGAGCCTTTATAGGAGATTCAGGCAGGATCTTGAGTCAAATGAGACTCATCACTACTAATTCTCTGCTATTCTGTGAGCTCCTATGTGAGAACAGAGGAAAAATCTTGCAATTATCACAAATAAACCATATGTTGTCCTCAAAACTTATTAAACTATCTTGTTAACATTTCAATACTGGAAAACTCTACGATAAAGGGATCATTTTAAAAGTTTCATTTATTTGAGTTACATAAAAAGACTATATGTGGGTGGAAATGTAAAATAGTAGAATCATTATTGAAAACTATGGAGATTCTTGTGGTATATATACAATGGAATTCTATACTTCCATCAGAAAGAATGACACCGCCCCATTTGTGTCTATTTTTTAAAATTAAGAGCAGTTATGTTTAATGAAAAGCATGAAATGGTGCCTCAGGTATAGTTCTTTCCAACCTTGCTTTATAAAAACATAATTTTATTCCTATTAATGCTTATTTTCAAGTGTAATCATTATACCTTCATTTTTCAATTACGAATAATCAATTATATGATTAAGGTCAATGGTTCAAGACGCATGTCCAAGACATGTTTAAGTTACAGTGAAAGAGACAGAGAGAGAGAACTCAAATGGATAAAGGTCAGAGAATCTCTTGAAACTGAAACTTCGAAGAAAAACAATAAATCAGGATCACATTTTATCTAATACTGTCACTATGAAGAATCTCCAATTTTGTGTAAGTTATAAGCAAAGGGGCAGGAGTATGGTTAAAATATTTCCTAATTGCCACACTCAAAGTTAAATACTCTAGATCTCTGGTTTATAGTTTATATTCTTGCCATGCTGTTTGCAGCAAGGTATATACAATGAACCTAGGTATGAGCAACACAGTGCTCCCAAAACATAAGTTTTGTTGGAAAGAACATATGTATTGGTGATGGATGTATTTGCTGTTACATGTATTCTATAAAGTCCTTATTCACACACATGCAAGGATGGGATAAAAAGAGATTGCTAGTCAGGTGCCATTGGCTCACACCTGTAATCCTAGCTACTCAGGAGGCTGAGATCTGAGGATTGTAGTACAAAGCCAGCCTGGGCAAGAAAGTCTGTGAGACTCTTATCTCCAATAAACCACCAGAAAACTGGAAGTGGCACTGTAGCTCAATTAGTAAAGTGATAGCCTTGAGTTGAAGAGCTCAGGGACAATGCCCAGGCCCAGAGTTCAAGTCCCAAAACTGACAAAAAACAAAAATTAAGAAACAAAACAAAAAAAAACACTGCTGTAGAAAGACTGCTTCTTCCAATTCTTAAACTGGAAACTGACTTTCAAAGTGATGGTGAAGTCTTTTGGGGAGTGATTAAGTTAGGAAGGGAGAACCTTTATTAATGTTTTTAGTATCCTTGCAAAGGAACTTGAAAGAACTCCCTTGACTCTTCCACCAAATGAGGACATAGCTAGAGAAAGCTATGCCCTCTGCAGATATCAAACACACTGAAGTCCTGAGCTTGGCCTTCCCAGTTTTTGTTGTTTGTAAGTCTATGGTATTCTGTTCTATCATCTTAAATGAACCAAGATAGACATGTACTACTGTCATACTTCAGTAATATATTTGTTATATGGTTAACCTGAAGACCAAAAATAGTATTAGGAAATCCAATGTCCTAGGTTGCTAGTGTTGTGAAGAGGGAGAATACTTTCCTGAGACATACACAATACACATTAAGAGCTTCAGGAATGAGTGACCATTTTTGGACAAAACACTGTGCTCAATTATTGTGTACTTACCACTAGCAATACGTGTAATGTTGCTAAGCTATACAATAAGTGCTATAGTATTTTTCTACATTATTCTATAACTTGTTCTTCCATATAAAGATACAAAACCCAAATCAGACTTACAATGCATGCTATCAGACAGCATGAACACTAAAGTCTATTGATTGGCAAACAAATACCATTTGCTTTTGTTTGTGTTCATGTTACCTCAAAAATAAATTACTGGGATGGGAAGGTGGCTCAGTGGTAGAGCGCTTGCCTTGCATGCCTGAGGCCCTGGGTTCGATTCCTCAGCACCACATAAGAAAAAAAGAAAAAAGCCGGAAGTGGCGCTGTGGCTCAAGTGGTAGAGTGCTAGCCTTGAGCTTAAGAGCTGAGGGACAGTGCCCAGGCCCAGAGTTCAGGCCCCACGACCGGACCCAAAAAAACAACAACTGTATTCTTGCCGGGCATGGGTGTGTATTCTTACAATCTCAGCACATGGGAGGCCGAGGCAGAGAATGGTGAGTTCCAGGGCAACCTACATACATAGTAACACCCTGTCTCAAACCAACCAACCAACCAACAGAACAACAAGAAAAACAAATATCTTTGGGGGCTGAGCAGCTTTCAAACCACAGAAGGAAAAGGCCCAGTGTGTTTCATCACATCTAACTCGAAATTGTTTGCATAAATTTAAACCCCAAAACAATGGAGATGACCATGAAATGGGAGGATGTTTGGTCAACATTGAGAAAGTCTCCTTTACCCTTCCAGAGAAATCATAGCCCCTAAACTACAACAAACCACTTGCCCCAAAGCTGGAAGAACTTACTGGGTGGAAACGGAGGAATTTCCAGATCTCTTCAGCCACAAAAACAATCACACCGTTGGTGTCTACTATGATCATAAACCCACCTACGGACTGTTGAAAAGAGCATAGTAACATAATTACACAGTGGAACAGTCATAAAATGATAGCTTTATTTCTAAATGCATAACTAATTACAATAACACAAAAAAATATGTTTCATTTCTTACATATCAATAAAGTAGGCACAAACTTAATTAAAATTCCATTACTTTGCCTCTTATGCAGAATCCACTTAACCTTAAGCCTGAGATGTTTATCAAATAATGTATCACTTGGACCAACACATTTCAATCTAAATGCAATGAACATGAAACTTTTGAATGCAAGTTAGGAAGATTCATTTTCATATATAGGTAGTTTGAATTTACATAGTCTTCATTTTAAAAATGCTGACAATATTTTCAGGTTAGTGGTTAGTAACCTACTTCTTTTTTTCTTTTTGTTGGTCGTGGGGCTTGAACTCAGTGCCTGGGTGCTGTCCCTGAGCCTGTTTGTTCTCAAGGCTAGCATTCTACTACTTGAGCCACAGCACCACTTCTGGTTTTTTAGTGGCTAATTGGAGATAAGAGTCTCAGCCCCCTGAGACTCTTTCCTGCCCAGGCTGGCTTTGAACTGTGATCCTCAAATCTCAGCCTCCTGAGTAGTTAGAGTTACAGGTATGAGCCATGGATGCTTTGCTAGCCAACTACTACTACATATGGATAATGATATCACTTTCTTGCTGTAGTATGCATTTGATGTCCAGACAAATGCCTTCTGGAACAGAACATCTAAAATGATGAATAAGATATGTGAAAACCTATCTTTCTAAGAGGTCCAACCTTATGGTAAAATAAAGGGAATAATCTGATAGGAGACATGATTAGAAAATGGGAATTTACATGTTAGGGAATATTGGAGCCTATACTTGGCTTGGGAACTGAGATCATAGAGATTAGGGCACAAAAAAGAAAACCCATATCCATTGTAAGAGGAAGAATCAGACATCTTGATATAAAACCAGTCACTCTGTGGGTGATATCTTCAATAGGCAAAATAGAAAAGTCCTAGGATTCTGGAAATGTGCATCAAATGGTAGAATACCTGCTATCCAATATACTAGCTCAAGCCTATAATCCTTGCTACTCAGGAGATTGAGACCTAGGGCATGGTGGTTAAAATCCAGCCCTGACAGAAGAGTGCACGAGACTCCATCTCCAAAATAACCAACAAAAAGCAGGGCTAAAGTCATGGCTCAAATGAGACTGTCAGCCAAGCAAGTTGAAGATAACGTGAGGCACTGAGTTGGTACCAGTTAAAAAAAAGAAGTTCACATTCACACCAAGAAAATAAATACTAAATAGAAAGTATTTGGTTTAAGGTGGCTCTAACTTCCATTATCAAGTAAAAAGAACTTAAAACCATGCAAGTAAAATCATGCAAGTAAAATTACATGTGATAATTTACAGGGAAAAAATAGAGAACATAGAAACAAACAAGAGACTATGAAAACAATCAAATACAGAATCACATTTAAAAAGCGATTTTTGGAAGTACTGAATATAGAAAATATAAAATAGTGCAATATATTTAATATGTATACTATGAGTAAAATGTATTCATATGAATAAATAAGATATTAACAGTTGAAGAAATTAGTGACTTTAAGCTGTCCAGACATGTGAAATGATTCCTCACCCAATATGTTTCTCAGACCCCATTATCATTACTGGTGGTCCTGATGCTTGTGGACCAGTTGGGACCATAGTGAAAAGTGGCCTGAGCTCATAAGTTCTGAGCAAAAACACACATAGCACATAATTTCTGCCAAAAAAAAACCCACACTGGATATTCAACAATGCTTATTTTATTCTCACAAGTCAATGAAATAAAGATAATTGTTACCCATTTCAAAAATAGAAGCAATCAAGGACCTGATAACTCACTGAAAACATAATGAGTGACAGAAGCAAAACCTGTATCCATAACTTTTCATAAGTTGTGACCTTTGAACTTAGTTGAGCTGTTCCCTTGGAAATAGGAAACATAAGCATTTCATATCCTTGAGGAAAAAAAATATTCAAAACTTTAGTCATTAGGACATTAGAGCAGAGGGACAGTGCCCAGGCCCAGAGTTCAGCCCCCAAGACAGACAAAAAAACAAAACAAAACTTTAGTCATTACAGTTTAATGATTCATGCTGAATAGATGTCACTCATTAATTTGCATACTAATCTATAAAAAGATTGCTCATGTTTGCTGTCCTTAAAACTAGTGTTGGTTCACAAAACTCAGTTGACACAGGAAGCATCTGAGGAGACTCATAGGTCTGAGATTCTGACTCAAATGGCTTCACTTGGAGATCAAGAATCCATATTATCAATTTCCTTCTGTGGTTCTAGCCACACTTTAAAAAGCTCTCTCCTTTTATCTTTACAAATATATATATATAATGGGTTACAGTTGCATGAGTACATTACCTTACTCCTCCTTTAGCTCCTCCTTTGTTAGCTCCTCCTTTGTTTTCCCCTACCATCCCTGTCCTCCCCACCTCCCCAACTCCTCCCTCCCCCTCACCCCAGAAATTGTAAAGTTCGTTTTCAACATAGTGTCTTGTACATCTCATTGTTACAATAGGTCAACCTGTATCCTTATTTCAGCATTTTGTTATTTCCCTTCCCCTCTCTCCTTTATCTTTTACTCTCTATATTCTCCATATGAAACAAATAACTAAAAAATAAAAAACCCTCTCACCTGCAGCACCATTTGATGGAATTCCTCATAAGTGCTGTACGTACATTCCTTAAAGACTTCTTCAGAGGGTGGGGGGCTGATTGGCACTTTTTAACAAAAGGAAAAGACAGAAAGTGTGACATCAAAATGATTATTAAAATGACATTTGATTTTCAAAGTTCCAATCTATATCATAGAAAAGACTCCTGAGAAAAAATGCTGAGTACTGCCAAGTAATATAACATGAATTTCATTACTTCTAAGTGATGATAAACATGGATATGATTAGAAGTGAAAAAGACCTTGCTTACCCATTTAAATTTATACTCCAAACACTGTGATCTATTCAACAATTTATAGCTCTTTCCTTCCTTCCAGATCTACCAAAACCCAGTATTATAATATAGCATAGAAAATCAAAAACTCTGGATAGGCTGAGACTACCACCCCCCCCCAACTCCTTCATGGAACTATGGACTTCTGTTCTTTGATCTAATGAAGCTTTGTGTGAGGACCTTCACTAAGAACATCTTCAAGTATATCAAGTGATCCTGTTCTATTTCCATCCATGCTATTCCATCCTCCAAGCTGCTCATCCTGCAAAGCATCTGCTCCTGAGTATACTCAGAGCTTCTGCTATCACTTTCCATCCTTCTTGTAACCCCTCCTACTTAATCAGTAAAGAGATTCATTTAACACAGCCCTCCAGCCTCAACTGACTTTAATAGATCATATGAATAGACATAAATCCCTCTGATCACAGAACAAAAAAAGAGAGATTTATGGCTTGTAAGTTGTATTACTATTAAAAAAAAGTAAAATTATTTGACAAGGATAGTTCTGAGTGTGGCTGTTGCCATCTTAGTGCGTATGAGTCTTAGATCTTTTCCCAAGGGTAATTTGGGGAAGGGAAAGTTCTTCATTAAAGAAGCAACTAGAAATGTACTCACTACCTTACATATGTAACTGTAAGCCCTCTGTACATCACCTTGACAATAAAATTAAATTAAAAAAGAAGCAATAGAAAGTGGGCATGGAACTCTGCCGGAAATAGGGATAAGAAATCAAGCCACTCATTGCACAACTGCCTTCAAATCAGTCCTCCTGATCACATTCGATCTTGGCAACATCCATGCCACTCCTCCATGGTCATTTCAGAAGCCATTTCCCCATGGACTTCGCGGTCTACTTTTTAGCTTTTGGTTTGTTTTGCAGTGCTAAAGATGAAAGTCAGACCCTTTCATAAATTAACACTCCACTGAGCTACATCCTTAGTCTGCACCTAGTAAAATCATGTCCTGTATACTACTTGAAAATACGAATACAAAAGACTACATATTGTCAAGAAAGGAAAAGCAATGCATTCTATCAGTAAATTATAATGAGCATTTTCCATGAATTTCCTGTGAACTTGTTCTTATTTTGTCTCTACCATGTGCACTATGATGCGTAGGTCACTGTAGGGACGCAGTAATTGTTACTACGCTTTCTTCCTTATTTATGCACTTATTTATTTTACGTCTTTATGCTGCTCTAGCTATGTGTCAGACTATTTTAGAGGCTCAACATGAACAAGAAAAGTAATGGGACTGTTCTTTTGTATCTTGCAGATTGATATGCCAAGGTAGCTAGATAATGAGTTTGTAGACCATTGAACAGACAAATTTGACTCTCAGTTGTACAATCCTTGAGACTGGATTACCCAGGAAAGCCTTACTGTGAAGATTACATCTGAGATGGGATCTAAATGACAAGAAGGCAATCATGTGAAGACATGGGAGCAAAGGACATCAGGCATCCAAAGGAATAAGTTTATAGTAGAGTAAGAAATAATGTTGCTTCTGCAGGAGGAATCAGTGGTGGTATGCTTGTCTTGTCTGTGCAAGGTAATGAGTTCCACACAATCACTGCACATAGGATATTGTCTATTTAAAAAGAAGAAAGGAGGCCAGAGTGACTGCAGGGGAATGACCACAGGATGGAGGGTAGAAAATGAAGTCATAGGGAAGATCTGATCATGTAGGGTATATGGTAAAGATTTCACATTTCATTTTGAATCACACTTGAGTGCTTTGAAGAAGCAGACAGACATGATAGGTTGTGAAAAATAGAATAAATACACTGTGTGACAGGAGTGAAAGAAGAGAATTTAACTGTGACCTTCCTTCAAAAGTAGAAAATGAAGGATTGGTGTGGGAGGGTTGATTGAAAGGCACAAAATTTCAGTTAATAAGAGAAAAAATAAAGTAAGAGACACTGATAGACAAGACTTTGATAGTTCATCAAGGCTATGCCATTCACATATCTATTTTATAGGCACCAAGAGGTATTTGCTCATAGATTGAAGGATGTAAATTTAAGAGACATGGAAGAAATAAGCAACTGCAAAAATAAACTGACAGTTACCACTTAGAGATCTGGAAAGAACTAAGAGAGGGTGCAAGTGACAGTGGGACAGAAGGACATCAAGAGCTCATTCAGGGTTGGGCTGCGTGGCAGTGGCAGTGATTGAATAAAATGCACCAGGATTTGGGGTTCAGTCTCAAAACCACAAAATAAAAGGCAAAATGGAGACATTTTAGGTTAATAAAAAGTGAAAAGTTTGTTTATAAAAATTCCTTTAAGGCATAGTAGGAGAAAAACAAAGGAGGAGGTAACAATGCTAGACAAGAGATGTACTCATTACCTTACTTATGAATACCTTACTTATGCATCTCTACAAGAAAATGCAATTAAAAAATTCCTTTCTGGTCATGTTAATTTCCATATTTCACATTCAACTAGAGAATTGTCCTGCTGATTGAATAATAAGTACGATTGTGGATTATGGAGTTCAGGTAGAAGACTAGGCCTGGATGGAGTTTTCCAAAGTGGAGACCACTGACATCAGTATAGCACTCCAAGACACTGGATGTGATTACTTGGAGAATGAGCATAATCATAAAAGACATACCACTGATTACAAGTTAAAACCACAGGAAGATACAAGGGAAGAATAGCTAGAGAAAGAGCAGCCAATGACATAAGACAAAAAGCCAGTGGAAAAGTTGTCCTGGAATATAAGAGAGAGTGTTTCAAGAAGGAAGGAGGAAGTGGTCGATCACCCGCTTAATGTGTCTGAAACATTCAGAAAGATTAGGACAGTGAAAAAGCCAAATTGCTGAGCAGCGTGATGATCACTGACATCTCTGACAAAATCATTGTAGTAGAGTGGGAAATAATAGGAGTTATACCTTAGTTTTACTATGAATGGGCACAGAAACAAGACAATAGTTGGAAGTACAATAGGATCATGACTATTCACATAAGCACTGTAGCAAGTTTACCTCCAGAGATATTCAGATGTAACCTTTCTTAGGTGCTACAACATCTGTTACATAGCTATAAGTGTCTGGTATGCAGAAATGTACACTGCTATTTCCTATCTGTAGTTCTATTAGCTTTCAGGTCTTAATTCCACTTTTGCATGAACTGAACTACCAATATAATTCGAAGCTGCTTCAAAAGCTCCTTCAATCATGCATCCCTCCCAGACACTGCTTGGGGCACTGTGAAGGCCCACTCTCAACCCATCTCCTATGCAGTACAATTGGTCAACTGATGTGTGCAAATCCACAGGCACATTGGGTGCAAGTCAAACCTTTCTTCCTCAAGGTAATACGAGCCACCTCACGATCCACCGCTTGGGACAACACACAGGACTTTGCATTGGAAAGGAGGATGTTACGTTTCCAACGCCTTTCTTCTGGTGAGTCATCTTTCTTCGGGTATTCGTACTTTTTCATCATTACACGGAGATTCTCAGTCAGAAGACTGTCTCTAGTTGATGTTGGTTTGGATGTGCCAGGAACATCCCTAATAGACAAAGAACAACCAGGAGTACTAAAAGCAAGGCCAAAGCTAGGGATTCAGGTGGTTTAAAATCAGAGAGAAGGACTCATTGCCTCACTTACGAAATAGTGAATCTTGTGTACAATGCCTTAGTAATAACAATAAAAAGTTTAACAATAAGAAAGGATGATAGATCTTTGCATCAGTATTGAAGCAAACATCGTATCCCTTCATCATCTATAACTCAATAGTAACTACTGTTGCAGAGCTCGATTGTCCATATCTGTAATTCCAACATTGGACATGTAATGAGGAGGATTATGGGTTCCATGCCATCCTTGGTTATGTAGAGATATCTTATCTCATAATAAATAAAACTAAGAACTATTCCTATTAAAATAAACAAATATAAGACAACTTTATCACTATTCGGCCAGCTATCTCCATATCTTCTCCACAGCCCAGCAGTGTCTGATGCAGTAATGTAAGGACTATCTAAAATGAATTAAGCCCAAAGGTATGTGAAGGTAATGGTAGTGCTCTATTCTGTCCGATACTTTTACCTACTTTAACAAGAGGACTTCTCATTCTGAAAAATTCTTCTGAACTGATCTATAGCTAGTCACATGGCTCTCTGAAATACAGTGGTACTTCTTGGAGAAAAGAAGGAACAACAAAATGTTAAATGACCTTTTTTATTTTACCTTCAGAAATCATTTATCCAAACTGGATGCTTTTGGCTCATGCTTGTAAACCAATCTAGGCTAAGATCCAGAGGATTTCCCTTTGAAACCAACCTGGGTAGCAAAGTCTATGAGATTCTGTGTCTAATTAATAAGCACAAAGTCTAGCTCTTCAGCTTGGCTCAAGTAGCAGAGCATGAACCATACACATGAAAGGTCAGGGAGAGCTTGAAGCTGTCTAGTCCGACCCTCGCAAAATGTGGGACATGGAAGATTATGACTTGAATCCAACTCAGACAATAGGATTATGAGACCCTACCTCAAACAATAAAAGTGGAGTACTAGAGAGGAAAATGGCTGTCTTAAGTCAAACTAGAGTGACACAATGAAGAAACTAGTCTATATTTCACCACACTCAAGTATTTAAGATTGATCAAAAGTCTTGCTTAAAGCTCGTTTTGGGCATGACAACTTGTACTTCTCATTGTTGCAACAGGTCCACCTGTATCCTTAAACAACTGGTTTTTCCCCATCTCCGCCACAAGTTATACTGACATCAAATATAGAGAAAGCAGGGGTTATACTATGGGGGGGGACATACAAAGCAACAAAGAGATAATCTTATAAATGTGTTAGAAACACATGCATGAAAGAAAAAACATTAAAATACATATCTAAGGGTTCATTTTCCTGACATCACATTATCTGACCTTTTCCGCTTGACTCATACATATACTAGATATTACAAATAAGGGAAACCATGGGACCTATGTTTTTTTGGGCCTGACTTACTTCACTTAATATAATTTTTTCCAAGTTTTTCCATTTCCTAACAAATGGGGCAATGTCATTCTTTCTGATGGAGGCATAGAATTCCATTGTGTATATATACCACATTTTCTTATAATGTCGGTGTGGGGGGGGGAAAGGGGGGGAAGGAGAAGGATTGGGGGGAGGGGGGAGGCTGGGAAGGGATATGAAGGGTAAACAAAGGAGGAGGCTGCAATTTTTGGTAAGAAATGTACGCATTATCCCGCCCATGTAATTGTAACCCTTCTGTACAGTATGTTCACAAATAAAATAAAATAAAATTTAAAAAAAAAAGAAAGAAAAATACACAAAAGAAGTCTTGCTTAAGACCACTTCTTCACGGAATTCCTGCTTCTTGTAAAAGATAAGATTTCATTAAATACCAATAATCCTTTCATATGTTATGTAGATATTCCATTCTTGCTTTATTATATGATTTCTCCATTAATATTTCACATTGACTTTACAAATGAACACCTTTGTTGGAGTCATAAAATACAACATGATATTATGTAACCTAATTCAAAACTCAAATTTTTGTAGGTTTAATTCTACACTTTTAAATTTATTTAACTCACTCAGTTCAAGAACCTATAAGGAAGGAATAATGTAAGACAAACCTTTTATATGTAGTTTGCTCATGCCACGGGAAACATTTACATTTATTGTTGATTCTTGGAGATAATTCTGGACATAGAAGATATTGGCCCCACAATCATTACTCTTCTGCTTCTCTGAGCTCTACCATTATACTTACCCATCATCTCAAAAGCAATGTCACCAAGTAGAAGTCAAGGACATGCAAATCATATGTATGGTTAAAATATTGCAAAAATACTTTAGATTTTTTAAAATAAAAGAATGCTCATGAATTAAACAGTAGGGAGACACTGAAGAGGAAGCAGAACACTGTGCTGCTGTGCAGATGATACAGAAACACAAGAAATGTGAAAACAACAATGCAAATATGATTAGTCCCAACTGCAGTATCTCAAAGTAAGAAATACTAATAGTGAAGTAGAAAAAAAATCAGAGACAAAAGAATTCCAAAACAAATGATTGTCAGAATGACTAACAAAATTTAAGAGGACCTAAATGATTTCCAAAGAAACAAAAATGAAGCTCTGAATGACATAAAGAAGACAATGCTAGATATAAAAGAACTCGAAAAAGATATAAAAATTCTGGGGGGAAAAGCCACTCATCGAAGTCCTGAAAATAAGTAGTTCAGTAAGTCAAATAAAAAGAAATCTCAGTGGAAGTCTCCCTAATGTGCAGAATAAAATTAAAGAGAGAATATGAGGGCATAAAGAAAAGCTGCATGTATTCAGATATGCAGGTGAAGATAGACAAAATGTAAAGGAATGTGGACCCATTGCAACAATGAGATATACAAGTCGTTATGTTTGAAAACGAACTTTACAACTTTGGTGGGGGAGAATCAGGTGGGGGGAGGTGGGGGAGTATGGGAAGGGATGGGAAGGGGAAACAAAGAAGAGGCAACAATGCTTGATAAGAAATGTACTCGTTATCTTGCCCATGTAATTGTAACCCCTCTGTACAGTATTCTCACAATAAAAAAATTAAAAATTAAAAAATTAAAAAAGAAAAAAAAGAAAATGCAAGATCTCTGGTTTGCTATTAGAAAATGTAGAAGAGCTGCCAGTTAAAGGAATGGAAAACATACTCAGGAAAACAACATAACACTCTTCAAATTTTCAGAATGAGATAGACACCTTTAGGACTCCAAATATATGAGACCAGAAGAAAACACCTCTTCGTATCACAGTTAAAACATTACACATACAGAATAAGAAAAGAATATAGAAAACAGCAAAAATAACTAAGTTACCTATAAAGATCAACCCCTCAAAAATAATACCAGATTTATGAACACAAAATGTAAATACCTGAAGAGCATTGAGTGATTTGCTCCAAGTCCTGCAAGAAAATAACTGCCAACATACATGATTAGATCCAGCAAAGGTATTTTTCATAAATAAAGGACAAAAGAAAACCTCCATGGTGAACAAAAACTAAAACAATTCCTGAACACTAAACATGCACTGCAAAAGATACTGGAAGGAGTCCTACACACAGTAGAGAATGTGAATATCACTATGAAAATACAGCATGTAACAAATCTCACCAATTGAGTAGATAAAATGAAGAGTAAGGCAAAAATCCAGCACTGTAAAACCAATAAAATGGCAGGAATTATTGTACATCTTTCAGTAATAACTGTGAACATTAATGGCCTCAATCCTACAAACACTCAGACTGGAAACTGGATTAAAATCCGAGGCTCAACTTCGTGTTTCATAAAAAGAAAAACGTACACCTCATTGACAATGAGAACTATAAGCCTAGAGTGAATGGATGAAAAATATTTTCCATGCACATCAAGCACTAAAGCCAGCAGGAGGGACTATACTTGCGTAACAAAACAGACTTTGAACTAAAATTAGAAGAGACAAAGAAACTCTCTGTGTTGATAAAGAGAATAATCAATTAGAGGAATATAACACTTAGAAACAAACACACAACAAGTCTTATTATATTACAGGACTTATTATATACTGTTTTACCCAAGTGTAGTTAAAAGAACATTTTCATGTGTTGATTACTAAATTAATTTCATGCAGAAAAACTCTTGGTCATTCTGTGTTATTTGTCATATTTAAAACTTGAAAACCCTGAGCATTCAGATTTTTTTCAATGGTAGTCTCCTTGGAACCACATATGCAGATTAAATTTTTTTAAAAGCTTCAGAATTAAATGACACTATAGAAAAATTGGACAACAAACATTTACAGAATATTCCACCTAAAATTTGTAGACTATACATTCGCAGCAGCGCACAGAACTTTCTTCAAATACATTACATATTAGAACACTTATACAAAGGGAACGTTAAAGTTTCCTGTGTTTTATCAGACCACAATGGAACAAAAATAAAAATCAGCGATAAGGGAAATCACAGAACTTATCCAAACATGTGGAGATTGGACAATTCATTCCTGACTGAATTTTTGGAAGCACCAAAGAGGAGG
This sequence comes from Dipodomys ordii, assembly GCF_000151885.1. Classification (NCBI taxonomy): domain Eukaryota; kingdom Metazoa; phylum Chordata; class Mammalia; order Rodentia; family Heteromyidae; genus Dipodomys; species Dipodomys ordii. Next base: position 942,492 of record NW_012267305.1, read on the forward strand.
AGTGACTAAGGGTACTGGCCATAAGATGTAGGAGAACTGTTCAAGTACGATGTAAAGCTTAACTAAATAAAGAAGTTGGAGTGGGTTTGGGGCAGACTCACTGAGAAAAATATATTCGAGGCTGGAATAAATTTTAAGAGGTAAAGAGCAGAAGTAGAAAAATTATCAGAAAAAGAGCAATGCAATATAGGACATTTGGCATGAATGAGGAGAATTGAAAATATTAGAAGTGTTTTTGCTTCTCTGTTTTATGCTAGTAACAAGTTCACACACAGAGAAAGGGAGAGAGACAGGGAGAAAGGGAGAGAAGAGAAGAGGAGAGGAGTGGAGAGGAGAGGGGAAGGGAGGGGAGGGGAAGGGAAGGGAAGGCAGAAGGGAAGGGAAGGCAGAAAGGAAGGGAAGGGAGACAAGAGCACTGAAGATAGAAGCAAATAAAAAAGACAGTAAAAGAAGAAGGGAGGGTAAGAAAGGAAGGAAGGAAAGAAAAAAGGAAAGGGGAGGGGCCAGGTATAGGGAGAGGGGATTGTGAGGGAGGATAGGAGAGGAGAGGAGAGCTGAGAGGAGGGGAGAGGAAAAGATAGAAGACAGGCGTGGAGAGGAGAGGACAGGAGAGAATAGCAGAAGACAGGAGAGGAGAAAATGGGAGAGGAGAGCAAAGGAGAAGGGAAGGAAGGAGAAGACAGAACTAGAGTGGACAGGAGAGGAAGAAAGGAGAGAGGAGAGAAGAGAGCAGAAGAAAGGAAAGGAGAGCAGAAGGGAGGAGAAGGGATGGGAGGGGAGGCTAGAGAAGAGGTGAAGTAAGGGGAGGGGAAGGAATGGAAGGGGTGGGAACCAGAGGAAAGGAAAAAATCCCAGAGGAGAGGAGAGGAGAGCAGAAGTCAGGAGTGGAGGGGACAGGGGAAGATAGGAGAGGACAGGAGAGCAGAGGGTAGGAGAAGGGAAGGAAGGGTAGAGGAAAGGAGGAGTGAGGATATGCGTGTTCTTGGCAAAAACTACCTTCTGTGTGGGGAGGTCTGGGATGATTTTAGAAGCCAGGAGAGATGAGGAGGAGAGGGGAGATGAGATGAGACTAGATGAGGCAAACTATGAGAGAAGAAGCAAGGAGACAAGAAGATACTAGAAAGAAGAGAAGAGGGAGAGGAGAGGAAAAGAGAGAGGATCAGAGGAAAAGGAGAAGGGAGGGGAAGAGAGGGGTGAGAGGAGAGAAGGGAGGAGAGAGTAAGAGAAGAGAGGGGACAGGCAAGGAGAGCAGAGGAGAGGAGAAGGGAAGGCAAGGGAAAGGAGGGAACGAGAAGACAGGGAAAGGGAGGGAAAAGAGAGGAGAGGAGAGGAGAGGAGAGGAGAGGAGAGGAGAGAATAGCAGGAAGCATGAGTACAGAGGAAAGTAGGAAGCTGGGAAGAAAAGTGAGAGGAAAAGAGAGGACAGGAGAATGGAAGGGAGGGGAAGAGAAAGCAGGGGAGGGGAGGAGAGAGGAGAGGAGAGGAGAAGACAGGAGTGCAGAGGAGAGGAGAGGAGAGGAGAAGGGAGTTAGGGAAGAGAAGAGAGGAAGGGAGAGAAGAAGGGAGGGAAGAGGAAGAGAACGGAATGGAAGGGAGGGAAGAGGAGAGGATAGCAGAAGACAGGGGTGCAGAGGAGAGGAAAAGAGAGCTGGCAAAAGAGAGGTGAGAGGAGAGGAGAGAAGGGAGAGGAGGGAAAGAGAAGACAAGGGAGGGATGGGAGAGAATAGGAGAGGATAGCAGAAGACAGGAGTGCAGAGGAGAGGAGAATGGAACTGTGAAGAAAAGAGAGGGGAAAGGAGAGGAGATGAAAGGAAAGGGAGAGGGAAAGAGAAGATTTGAGAGAGTAGGGGAGAGAAAAGGACAGGACAGGACAGGAGTACAGAGGAGAGGAGAAGTGATCTGGGAAGAGAAGGTAGGGGAGACGAGAGAAGGGAAGGGAGGGGAAAAGAGACAGGGGAGGATAGAGGAAAAGGAGAGGAGTGGAAAGGAGAGAAGAGGATAGCAGAAGACAAGAGTGCAGAGGAAAGGAGAGGACAAGGGAACTGAGAAGAGAGAAGAGAAGAGAGGAGGGGAGAGGAGAAGGAGGGGAGGGGAAGAGAAAGGAAGGGGAGGGGGAAGGGAGAGGAGAGGAGAGCATAATACAGGAGTGCAGAGGAGAGGAGATGGGAAGAAAAGAGAGGTGAGAGGAGAGGAGAAGAGAGGAAAAGGGAGGGGAGGGGAAGAGAAGAGAGGGGAAGGGAGAGGGGAGGAGAACGGAAGGGAAGAGGGGGAAGAGAAGACAGGAGAAGGGAGAGGAGAGGATAGCAGAAGACAGGAGTGCAGAAGAGAGGAGAGGATAAGGGATCTGGGAAGAGAAGAGAGGGGAGAAGAGAGGAGAGGAGAGGGGAGGGAAAAAGAAGACATAGGAGGGGAGACGAGAGGACAAGAGAGGAGAGGAGAGAATAGCAGAAGACAGGAATGCAGAGAAGAGGAGAGGAGAGCAGAAGACAGGAGTGCAGAGGAGAGGAGAAGGGAGCCTGAAAGTAAACAGGGGAAAGGAGAGGAAAGGGAGGGGAGGAGAAGAGAAGACCCTGGGAGGGAAGAGGAGAGGAGAGGAGAGAATAGGAGAGCAGAAGACAGGAGTGCAGAGAAGAGGAGATGATAGCAGAAGACAGGAGTGCAGAGGAGAGGAGAGGAGAAGGGAGCTTGAAAGAAAACAGGGGAGAGGAGAGGAAAGGGAGGAGAGGAGAGAGGAAAGGAGAGGATAAGAGAAGACAGGAGTTCAGACGAGAGGAGAGGAGAGGAGAAGGGAATTGGGAAAAGAAGACAGAGGAGAGGGGATGAGAGGAGAAAGGAGGGGAGTAGAAGAGAAGACAGGGGATGGGAAGAGAGACAAGTGGAAAGGAGAGAGGATAGAAGAATTCAGGATTGCATAGGAGAGGGGAGGAGAAGGGAGCTGGGAAGAAAGGAGAGGTGAAAGGAGAGGAGAAGAAAGGGGAGGGGAGGGGAAGAGAAGACATAGGAGGGAGGGAAGAGGAGAGCAGAGGAGAGGAGAGTAGAAGACAGGAATGCAGAGAAGAGGAGAGGATAGCAGAAGACAGGAGTGCAGAGTAGAGAAGAGGAGAAGGAAGCTTGAAAGAAAACAGGGGAGAGGAGAGGAAAAGGAGCGGAGGAGGAGAGAAGACCATGGGAGGGGATGGGAGAGGAGAGGAGAGGAGAGGAGAGGGTGGCAGAAGACAGGAGTCCAGAGGAAAGGAGAAGGGAACTGAAAAGAGAAGAGAGAAGAGAAGAGAGAGAAGGTGAGAGGATAAGGGAGTAAAGGGGAAGAGAAGAGAGGGGAAGGGAGGGGGAGGAGAGGAGAGGAGAAGAGTGGAGAGGAGAGGAGAAAGTAGCAGAAGACAGAAATGCAGATAGGAGGAGAGGATAGCAGAAGACAGGAGTGCAGAGGAGAGGAGACGGGAAGTTGAAAGAAAACAGGAGAGAGGAGAGGAGAGGAGAGGAAAGGCGGGGGGAGAAGAGAAGACCCTGGGAGGGGAAGGGAGAGAAGAGGAGAGCAGAGGAGAGGAGAAGAGAGGAGAGGAGAAGAGAGGAGAGGAGAAGAGAGGAGAGGAGAGGAGAAGACAGGAATGCAGAGGAGAGAAGAGGAGAAGGGAGCTTGGAAGAAAACAGGGGGAGGAGAGGAAGGGAGGGGAAGAGAAGAGAAGACCCTGGGAGAGGAGAGGAGAGGAGAGAAGAGAGGAGAGGAAAGCAGAGGAGAGGAGAGGAGAAGACAGGAATGCAGAGAAGAGGAGAGGATAGCAGAGGACAGGAGTGCAGATAAGAGAAGAGGAGAAGGGAGCTTAAAAGAAACAGGGGAGAGGAGAGGAAAGGGAGCGGAAGAGAAGAGAAGACCCAGAGAGGGGAGGGGAGAGGAGAGGAGAGGAGAGAATAGCGGAAGACAGGACTGCAGAGGTGAGGAGAGGAGAGGGGTGGAGAAGACAGGAGTTTCAGAGAAGAGAGGAGAAGACCCAGAGAGGGGAGGCGAGAGGAGAGGAAAGCAGAGCAGAGGAGAGGAGAGCAGAAGACATGAGTGCAGAGCAGAGGAGTGGAGACCTGGGAAGAGAAGAAAGGGAGGGGAGAGAAGAGGAGAAGGGAGGAGAGGGGAAGAGAAGAAAGGGGAAGGGAGGGGGAAAGGAGAGGAGAGCAGAGGAGAAGAGAAGACAGGAATGCAGAGAAGAGGCGAGGATAGCAGAAGACAGGAGTGCAGAGGAGAGAAGGGGAGAAGGGAGCTTGAAAGAAAACAGGGGAGAGGAGAGGAAAGGGGGGAGGAGAAGAGAAGACCCTGGGAGGGGAAGGGAGAGAGGAGGAGAGCAGAGGAGAGGAGAGAAGACAGGAATGCAGAGAAGAGGAGAGGATAGCAGAAGTCAGGAGTGCAGAGGAGAGAAGAGGAGATGGGAGCTTGAAAGAAAACAGGGAAGAGGAGAGGAAAGGGAGCGGAGGAGAAGAGAAGACCCAGAGAGGGGAGGGGAGGGGAGAGGAGAGGAGAGGAGAGGGTGGCAGAAGACAGGAGTCCAGAGGAGAGGAGAAGGGAACTGAGAAGAGAAGAGAGAAGAGAAGAGAGAGGAGGGGGAGAGGAGAAGGGAAGGGAGAAGAGGGGAAGAGAAGACAGGGGAAGGAAAGGGTGAGCAGCAGAAAGGAGAGGAGAGGATAACAGAAGACAAGCGTGAAGAGGAGAGGAGAAGGGAGCTGGGAAGAGGAGAGGAGAAGGGAGGGGAGGGGAAGAGAAGACATAGGAGGGGAGAGAAGAGGACAGGAGAGAAAGCAGAAGACAGGAATGCAGAGAAGAGGAGAGGATAGCAGAAGACAGAAGTGTAGAGGAGAAGAGAGGAGAAGGGAGCTTGAAAGAAAACAGGGGAGAGGAAAGGAAAGGGAGGGGAGGAGAAGAGAAGACCCTGAGAGGGGAGGGGAGGGGAGGAGAGAGGAGATGGGAGGAGAGGAGAGGAGAGCAGAAGACAGGAGAGGAGAGGATAGCAGATGGCAGGAGTACAGAGGACAGGAGAGGAGAAGGGAACTAGGAAGAAAAGACAGGGAGAGAAGAGGAGAAGGGATGGGAGGGGGAGAGAAGACAGGGGAGGGGAGGGGAGAGGAAAGGAGAAGAGAAGACAGAAGTGCAGAGGAGAGGAGAGGAGAAGGGAGCTGGGAAGAGGAGAGAGAGGAGAGGAGAGGAAAGGGAGGGGAGGGGAGGGGAGAGGAGAGGAGTGCAGAGGAGAGGAGAAGAAAAGGGATCTGGGAAGCAAAGAGTAGGGAGAGGTTGAGGAGAAGGGAGGGAAGGGGAGGAGGAGAGAAGATGTGGGAGGGGAGAGGAAACAAGGGGAGAAGACAGGAGTGCAGAGGAGAGGAGAGGGGAAGGGATCTGGGAAGAGAAGTGAGGAGAGAGGATAGGAGAAGGGATGGGAAGGAAAGAGAAGAGAGGAGTAGGAGGTGGAGAGGAGAAGAGAAGGGAAGGGAGGGGAGGGGAAGAGAAGAGAAGAAAGGGGAGGGGAGGGGAAGGGAGACAGGAAGGGAAGGGAGGGGAATAGAAGACAGGGGAGGGAATTCGAAAGGAGAGGAAAGGAGACGAAAGGAGAAGATAGCAGAAGACAGGAGTGCAGAGGAGAGGAGAGGAGAGGATAGCAGAAGACAGGACTGCAGAGAGGAGAGGAGAGGAGAAAAGAGCTGGGAAGAGAAGAGAGGAGGGGAGAGGTGAAGGGAGGGGAGGGGAAGAAAAGAGAAGGGAAGGGTGGGGAGAGGAGGGGAAAGGAGAGAATAGTAGAAGACAAGAGTGCAGAGGAAAGGCGAGGAGAAAGGAACTGGGATGACAAGAGACTGGAGAGGAGAGGAGAGGAGAGGAGAGGAGAGGAGAGGAGAGGAGAGGAGAACGGAGGGGATGGGAAGAGAAGACAGGGGAGGGGAGGGGAGAAGAGAGGATAGCAGAAGACAGGAGTGCAGAGGAGAGGAGAGGAGAAGGGAACTGGCAAGAAAAGAGAGAGGAAAGGAGAGGAGAGGAGAAGGAAGGGGAGGGAAGAGGAGAGGAGAGGAATGTAGAGGAGAAGGGATCTAGGAAGAAAATAGAGGGAAGAAGAGAGGAGAGGAGAAGGGAGGGGAGAGGGGAGAGGAGAGGATAGCAGATGACAGGAGTGCAGAGAAGAGGAGAGGAGAAGGGAGCTAGAAAGAAGAGAGGGGAGAGGAAGGAGAGGAAAGGAGGGGATGGGAAGAGAAGACGTGAGTGGGGAAGGGAGAGGAGAAGAGTGGAGAGGAAAGGAGAGGAGAGGAGAAGACAAGAGTACAGAGGAGAGGAGAAGAGAGGAGAAGGGAACTGATAAGGAAAGAGAGGAGAGAAGAGAGGAGAGGACAGGAGAAGGGAGGGGATGAGAAGAGAAGAGAGGGGAGGGGAGAGGAGCGTAGTGTAGAGGAGAAGGGATCTGGGAAGAAAATAGAGGGAAGAGGAGAGGATAAGGAAGGGGAGGGGAAGAAAGAGAAGAGAAGGGGGAAGGGAGGAGAGGGGAAGAGAAAAGAAGAGAGTGAGGGGAGAGGAGAGGAGAGGATAGCAGAAGACTAGAATGCAGCGGAGAGAAAAGGAGAAAGGAGTTGGAAAGAAAAGAGAGGGGAGAGGAAGGAGAGGAAAGGAGGGGATGGGAAGAGAAGACATGAGAAGAGATAGGAGAGGAGAGGTGAGGAGTGGAGAAAAAAGGATTGGAGAGGAGAAGACAGGAGTGCAGAGGAGAGGAGAAGAGGTCTGGAAAGAGAAGATAGGGGAGGGGAGAAGAGAAGGGAAGGGAGGGCAAGGGAAGAGAAGAGAGGGGAGGGGAGGGGAGAGGAGGAGAAGGGAAGGGAGGGGAAGGGAAGACAGGGGAGGGAAGGGAAGAGGAGAGGAGAGGATAGCAGAAGACAGGAGTACAGAGAAGAAGAGAGGAGAAGGGAGCTAGGAAGAAAAGAGATGGTTGAGGAGAGGAGACAATGGAGAAGAAGGAAAGAGAAGACAGAGGAGGGGATAGGAGAGGAGAGTAAGAGAAGACAGGAGTGCAGAGGAGAGGAGAGGAGAAGGGAACTGGGAAGAGAAGTGAGGAGAGAGGAGAGGAGAAGGGAGAGGAGGGGAAGAGGAGAAGGGAAGGGAGGGGAAGAGAAGACAGGGGAGGGAAGAGGAGATGAGAGGGAAGGAGAGGAGAGTATAGCAGAAGGCAGGAGTGCAGGGGAGAGGAGAGGAGAAGGGATCTGCAAAGAGAAGAGAGGTAGGAGGACAGGAGAGGAGAAAGGAGGGGAGGGGAAGAGAAGACATGGGAGAGGAGAGAATAGCAGAAGACAGGACTGCAGAGGCGAGGAGAGGAGAAGGGTGGAGAAGACAGGTGTACAGAGAAGAGATGATAAGGGAGCTGGGAAGAGAAGAGAGGGGAGAGGAGATGAGAGGAAAAAGGATGGGAGGGGAAGAGAAGACAGGGGAGGGGAAGAGAGAGGAATGGAAAGGAAAGGAGAGGATAGAAGAATACAGGATTGCATAGGAGAGAAGAGGAGAGGAGAAGGGAGCTGGGAAGAAAAGACAGAGGAAAGGAGAAGAGAGGAAAGGGGAGGGGAGGGAATGAGAAGACATGGGAGGGAAGGGAGGGGAAAGAAGAGAACAGAGCAGAGCAGAGGAGAGGACAGCAGAAGACAGGAGTGCAGAGGAGAGGACAGGAGAAGGGACCTGGGAAGAGTAGAAAGGGGAGAGGAGAGAAGGGGAGAGGAGAAGGGAGGAGAGGGGAAGAGAAGACATGGGAGGGGTGAGGAGTAGAGAGCAGAGGAGAGGAGAGAATAGCAGAAGACCAGAGTGCAGAGGAGAGGAGAGTATAGCAGAAGAGAGGAGTGCAGAGAAGAGAAGGAAGCTGGGCAAAATGAGAGGGGAGAGGAGCACAGAGGAATGGGATGGGAGGGGAAGGGAAGACATGGGAGGGGAGGGGAAAGAGGAGGAGAGAAGGGGAGAGGGGAGGAGAAGATAGGAGTGCAGGGGGGAGAGGAGAAGGGAGCTGGGAAGAGAAGACAGGGGAGAGAAGAGGAAAAGGGAGGGGAAGGGAGAGGAAAGGAAAGGAGAGGAGAGGATAGCAGAATACAGGAGTGCAGAGGAATGGAGAGGAGAAGGGAGCTGGGAAGGGAAGAGAGGGGGAGAGGAGAGAAGGAAGGGGAAGGGAAGAGAAGAGAGAGAGATGGGAGAGAAGAGGAGAGGAGGGGAGAGAAGAGAAGAGGAGAGCAGAGCAGAAGACAGGAGGTGTAGAGGACAGGAGTGCAGAGGAAGCAGATGTGATGGAAGGGGAGGGTTGGGAAGGGGAGAGGAGAGCAGAGGGGAAGAGGAAGGAGCAGAGAGGTGGGGAGAGGTAAAGAGAGGAGAGGAGGTAGGGGAGGAGATAGGAGGAGAGACATGTGGAGGGGAGGGGAAGAGAGAGGAGAAGACAGGAGGGCAGAGGAGACAAGAGAGTTGAAGATAAAAAATTAGAGAGAAGAGAGGAGAAGGGAGAGGAGGAGAGGGGAGGGGAGAGGAGGAAAGAGGAGAGGACAAGGAAGGACAAGAGAGGACAGGACAGGAAAGTGGAGGACAGGAGAGGGGAGGAGAGACCTCCTGTTGGCACAACTTCCCTCTGTGGGGTGGTCAGATTCTTAGCAGCTGCTTTGAGGCCCAGTGAGTTTTTCTGCCAAGGCAATAGCACAACTCTATTGTCATGTACTCAATGAGATTGACAGAGACAAGGAAAACTGGGGCCTCAGTCTGCAATAATGGCCAGAAAGTGTTTGACTCATGTAAACACCGTTTAAAATGTTTATGTGGGATTTTAAAGAAAAGCAGAGTGTCTGAAGCAAAGCAGAATGCAGACTACATCTTAGCTATCACTTCACTTTCCATATTTGTTTATTTTAAAATAAAACCCTCCAACTATTTAAAATGCCATTGTGGAACACAATCACACCATATATTTGTGGCTATAAAATTTGCTGGGCATTGTCAAGAGCCAACTCATTCTTTGATATACAGACATATATATCTTTCTGTAAACAGTTTCTCAGTAAAGGAAAATGGTCTTTCAAACCTCACTATGGCTCCATGGTTTTTTTTTTAAGTTTGAAAGCAAAACTGCATGATGACATATTTCAACAATTTCAATAAAGTCATCTTCTGCTACTCACATGAAGTTTATTAAAAGCAGTTAATTTGTGAGGAATTAAGGGAATATTTACAATTCTCAAGTGGACAGTAATTATGTTAAATTGTAGAGCATACATATATTAACTGAATCTGGTGAAATTTCCATTTACCTTCAACCAAAAATTTCTTGAAAAATTACAACTCATAAGACTGAATTTCATCAATTACTTATCTATCTTAAGGGAGCACACCTTGGCCCTGCATGAAATCAAGAATGGAAAGCAATCTATACTGGATATATAAAATAATGCATGTTAGGAAGTGGAGCTATGGTTCAAGTGGTAGAGCGCTAGCCTTGAGCTAAACAGCCGAGGGACAGCGCTCAGGCCCAGAGTTCAGGCCCCATGACAAAAAAATAATGCATGTTATACATCCCATTTGAATATGCTAGAAAGGTCACTAGACAAAATAAAATTGTGAAATTGATTCACAAACAGATTAAGGAATTAACTCCTACTAGTTATCACTAGGGAATTTTTTCTTTTTTTAATCTTGATTTTTTTTTCAGTAAATGTCACTGCAGAGGCACAGAACCTGGCCTGGGAATGTTGAGTAAATCCCAGCAATGGAGGCAATGAGCAGGTGAAATGCCCACTCTTCCCTAAGCCAAAACCGAGGCAATTTCTGGACCCAGGTGCATATCCTGTGGTCCTTTCTGAAGACAAGGTTAGGTCAGTTTTGTAATTTGTTGTATTCCAATCACCCAGAAGTATGTCTGGAAAAAATTTTCAAGCTAAGTGCTTAGTGGATTAATCAACCAGTGAGCAAACACTGAGTTTTACCATCTGATCACACATGGCATTCTATGTCCCAAAATCCCCACAGTACCCTAAAAGTACTTAATTGTTTTACCATTTGAGAGAATTCTCCTAGTCTAATACAATAAGGAATGCTAAACAAAGATTCTTACATTCTGAATGTCTTAGACGATTATTTCAAATTTGTACACGATGAGGCAAAATCATCAGCAGCTTTCTGAAACAGATCAAGAATCCATTGAATTTCATCTATCTAATTCCAAATAAGTGTCTACAACTCCTCTAAAGCCCTGCCATATTCTAGCAAGATCTGAGACCCAACCTCTGCCCTCACTAGACTCAGGCTTGCAGGGAGCCCTGACAGCTACTTGAATCCACTGATTTGGGAAACATCGTCTGAAATAAGAGCTTCCCACAAGATGACCTCTGAGATGGTTGGGGGCTAGATATAAAAGGGACACAAAAAGGAAAGGGGATACTTTGATTTAAGACACAATAATGGGGGGCTGGGAAGTTGGCTCAGTGGTAGAACACTTGCCTTGCATGCCTGAGGCCCTAGGTTCGATTCCTCAGCACCACATAAGCAGGAAAAAAAAGCCAGAAGTGGCCCTGGGTCTCAAGTGGTAGAGTTGAGCCTTGAGTTGAGCCTTGAGCTGAAGAGCTGAGGGACAGCGCCCAGAGTTCAGGCCCCACGACCAAACCCCTCTCCCAAAAAAAAGACACAATAATGGAACATTATGGTACACTGTGGTTAAAATGTTCTTACTACTTTCTAGCATGCGATGTCTCTGAGCCTCACTTATTCATCTGGACAGTTGGATAATAGGGGCTGTTGAAATACCTCACCTAGTAGCAGGCAAAGGAGGAGACCTGCATGAAGTTTCTTTAAAAACGGTCACAAGAATCTGAAAAGGGGAAGTTAACAAGGAGTAAGTGTGGAATATGTACAGAGTTTCAGAAAAAGATAAAAGTGTGTCTGGAGATGAAGAGGTGCATAATGAGTGATATGAATGTACATAATGCTACTCAATTATACACTAAAGACAGTTCAAATAGATTTCATGTGATATTCTTACTCTTACATTAAAGATGTGTAAACAAAATCAGGAAAAGTGTAGGCCTTGTCCCCAAATTCACTCAAGATGTGTGAAGAAAAGTTAGACAGAAGAAGGTTATTGGGGATTGTGAATAACCAACCCAAGAAAAGTATGAACTTCACCTTAATGTTTCCTTGGAGACACTAGGAGAAGCTATAACTTTAACCACACTATAAAGATGTAACTTAGTAATTCAATAAAGATACCCACATCCTGACAGTGAAGTAGATGGCTAGAAAGAATATGAAACTGAAGAAAAGGGTTACAATATCCCCATACTTACATACTAGTTGCCAGCTGAGCAGGTCTGCTCTGACTAGCTACACCAACTGCCTTGACCATAACTGGCCTTTAGAACCTTTGTGATGGCATCGCTAGGCAACCTCAGTACAAACTAGCCAATGAGCAGCAGCCAGTTGTATCAGCCAATAATATTCAAGCTGTACTATGACATCATCCATCTTGATTTTCTCCTTTTCCTTTTTTGAATTTTATTTTATTTTCTTGTAAAGATTCTATACAGACAAGTTACAGTTACATGAGTAAGGTAATGAGTGCATTTCTTGTTGAGCAGTTACCCCTCCTTTCTTTTTCTCCTACTATCCCTTCCTTCTCCCACCTTCCCCATTCCTCCCCACCCCCAAAGTTATAAAGTTCATTTCCAACATAGTGTCTTGTAAGTATCATTGTTGCAATGAGTCATTGTGTGTTGTTGTTTTGATTTTCTTTTAAGCCATGACATTTACGTTCATCTTTTTCCAAATTGACATTTTAGGAAATTCCAACTAGAACTAATGGGAGATATAGATAGAGAGAGAAAGATACATAGATACATAGACAGATACATAGATGGATACATAGATGGATAGACAGATAGATACATAGATACATAGATAAATACATAGACAGATACATAGAGACATAGATGGATAGAGAGATAGTTACATAGATACATAGAAACATAGATACATAGATATTGCTCTCTACACATATATCTTTAATCATCGCTCTTTTAGACTGAGACTTTATAGGAATCTTATCTTCCTGTCCTTTGGTATAAGAGCTCTGTACAAAGAAAACCATTTTCATTATAATGTTAATTTGATATTTCAGCAATAGACTTGTCTTGGAATAGGGCTCAGAATCAACTGTGTTGGCTGACACTAGATTTACAGTAGTATAAAGGCAAAGGTTTTCAGGAAATTTTAAAACAGAAACAATACCAGGTATAATTATCAAACACTATTGTTATTTTCCTCATTTTACACATAAGGAAAATGATTTGCTAATAGATTTCAGCTAACTTTCTTTTTTTTTTTTTGTCGGTCGTGGGGCTTGAACTCTGGGCCTGGGCGCTGTCCCTCAGCTCTTCAGCTCAAGGCTAGTGCTCTATCTCTTGAGCTACAGCGCCACTTCCGGCTTTTTTTTTCTTTTTGCTTATGTGGTGCTGAGGAATCGAACCCAGGGCCTAAGGCATGCAAGGCAAGCGCTCTACCACTGAGCCAACTTTCTAGCCCCTTCAGCTAAATTTCCCAAGACCTCCTGAGAGTTAGTGGCCTATGCACTCACTGGCTACAGGATCCCATCTTCTTCACTACCTAGCATTAGTCCTTTTTCTACCTGTGTCCCTTCAGCAAGCACCATGTGTTGGTTTCCACCCATGCTTCTTGAGCATATCTAATGTCTACCTGTAACCATTTTAACTAGGAATAAATATGAAAATCTCCTCTCTCCCAATTCTGTTTCTCCTGTCTATCAACAAATCACTTTGATGTTATATAGCAATCACATTTCTGTCCAAAAGCCTTTCTGCAATTGATCATGTTCTTGAAACTCACCAACTCATAAATACCCTGACAGACTGTCAGTAAACACATCAATGCCTTCACTGAAAAAAAGAGTAAGGGAGTTTGGTTTCTATCATGATGAGGGCCCAGTTTCTTGACAGTAATTGCTGAGACAAAGGACCTGAATATTTGAGAATCCCTGGTCTATAGCAAATGGTGACAGTCCAGTGTTCAACACTTTAGAAAGTATCAAGGCCCAAGTGGAGCCGCACTCTTGGCTTTGTAGGAGGTAAGAAATCTTAAAGTACATTCCATTTTTACCTCCTCATTGCTCCCATTCCACTGGTTGGGCACCAAGCCCCTGTCATTCCTCTCTCCTACCTGACACTCTCCAGGAGACCTTGTGGGTACTCATTCCTGTCATCATCTAGGATCTAAGAACACAATGTTGATGGTATCATCCCCAGATATCTCCTAGAGTTAAATATTTATGTGAAGGAACTTTGCTGTCTGTTCTTCACACCTCATAACTCTGCCCTATCTTTGAGTAGTGGCCATCCTGCACAAAACTCAGCTAACAGAGCTCACTGCCTTCCTTTCCAGACTCTGTTTTTTTTTGTCTCTCATGCTCGCTGCCTTTCTTTCTGTTCACTACCTCGTCTGTATGTGCCAGTACCAGTTCCTTTCTAAAAGAAACCAATCTGACAACTTACCCAAAATGAAGAATAAAGAAGTCAAAAAGAATAATTGATACTTCACCCATAAGAAACATGAGAAAGGAGGTCGTGCTAAAGGGGGAAGGTCAACAGGAAGAATTTCATATACCAATAACCTAGTTTTCTTGTGGCTCTTAAAGAAAAAGTTGAGAGTCATTTATTGCAGTGAAGATCAGCTTCCTCTTATTGGGAAACAGGTTTTTCCTGAAGAGTCATTTGTAAATCAAGCCCTATCTAGTAATTTAACATTTCATATGAATTTTCTGAGTTTGACTATAGGGCAGAGTATGAAGGATAAATAAAGAAAATGACACATGAAGCAGTCATGAAGCTGAGAGGAAGGTATGAAGATGGGACACACAGAAGGAAAATAGTAACAAAGTCAAAAAAGCCAGATGATGTGCACAGAGAGCCAGCCCCAGGCCTCCAGGACTCATACAAGTATACTGCTTCCCTGTCACACACCCCAGAATTGCATGTTTCCTTTTTGTTAATTTTTGAACTGTTGTACATTAATAATAGAAAGGTATCGATATGTATAGCTATGTATAGTGTTCTTTGAACAACTTTCCCCCCTCCATGTTTTCTATGAACAATGTTTGATGGGTGTCATTACGCTGTCTTCATGTTAAACATGTGCATATGTATGTATGTGTAACATATCTATATGTACCTACTGCATATGCATATACAGACAGATGTAACATGATTTAATCTTCATCTTTCAGTAAGATACAATACCCTGAACTCCACTAGTGAAGCTTAATGTTCCATACCTGGCTAGTGGAAGGCTCATGTGGTCCATAGAATTACTGAGAAAGGAGATATTAAACTTCTACAGGGGAAAGGAGAGCAAATCATTGTCAAGGAAAAGCTAATTTGATGCATTTGCTTTCAAAATAATTTCCTTGAGGAAATCCAACATGTATAATTCTATCCAACAACAAAGATATGGAAAAATACTAAATCCAGAAGAGAGGAGCTAGGCTTTCTTGCCTGCATATGTCCACTGGGCCTCCCATCTTGGCAAAATAAAGGAATAAGACAATCATCCTTTGATATAAAGTGATTGGCTTTGCAAGGAATTCCTTTAAATATTAGAAATGAGTCCACCTTGTCCACCATTCCTTTGTTTCTTACAAATGCTGACTAATAACGTATACTTTGGACTCAACAAATCTGTATAACACTTTAACAAAATTCCCTCACTTATATATAGGACTAAATCTCATTTTATTTATATATTAATATGTATTTCCTTACTTTATTAGATTTTATAGAAACTAGTGTTAGTCTAGTCTCTTACCTAATTAAGTTTCCACAAATGACCTAATATACCACAGCTATGAGTGTAAGAGGTTTGTGTTAATCCTTTATCTTTAACATGTTATATAAAGTTATCCTTGCTGACCATACTCTATATACAATGTAAACAGATATGGCTTTTAAAAATGATAAATTAAACAGACTCTGATCAATATCCATTAAGAAACACACTGAAAGCTGGAGATTTGGCTCAAATGGTACAGCACTAGCATACTGGTACAATTTCCTGGGTTTAAACCATTAGAATAAAAAGACACTAAAATAATGCAAAGAATTTAAACTTTAAGTAAAATTACATTTTATGGTCTCCTTAAAGAAAAATTGTCCAATCACATAGAAATTCATTTTTCTCTACTAGAAATGTAGAATTGAATTTGTTCTGTGATCCAAATGACAACATATATAGTTGTAACACAAAAAAGAAGAAAAACTCAAATAACATATTCTGAGATGCAGAGGAGGGGTGTGTGATTGTGCTATAACTGAGAGCCTCATGCATGCTGGGCAAGCATTCTACCAGCTATCTATACTCCAGCCCTAACCCGAAATGAATTACTGAAGCAATTTCCTTGTAAAAGGCCAAGTGTGTTTGTCTCCAACAGATGATGCTGGTCTCCACACTTCCTCTCCAAAGTGATGGATTCTGTTTCTGAAAGTCTGTCATGTCAAATACACACAGAGAAGAGAGATAAGGGACAATTGTCTGGCAATGTCATCCTCATGAAACGGTGTCAAGAACAGAGAACAGTTTGTCATCAAACTCATTCTTGATGGGGGCATTGTCTGTTATTTTCTCTGCAGCCAAGGAAGCACTTCAGTCTAGAAGTGCAATTTTTAACTAACCTACTGGAGATGCTCCAGGATATTGTGCTACCTTCCATCATACTGCTGCCTGAATCTAACAGAGATTCCAGCATGAAAACCCTTATGGCGGGCTGGGAAAGTGGCTCAGTGGTAGAGTGCTTGCCTTGCATGCATGAGGCCCCGGGTTCAATTCCTCAGCACCACATAAAGCAAAAAGAAAAAAAGCCAGAAGTGGCACTGTGGCTCAAGTGGTAGAGTGCTAGCCTTGAGCTGAAGAGCTGAGGGATAGTATCCAGGCCCAAAGTTCAGGCCCCACAACCGGACCAAAAAATAAATAAAGAAAGAAAGAAAGAAAGAAAACCCTTATGGTGAGTAGTCCTAAGAAGTTTAGCACTGCAATTAATTGCTGGCCTTCTTCTTACTCAAAATGGCTGGTAAATATTACACATGAAAGGTTTGAGAATGCCTGGGCCAAATACTACCACTCATATATAAAATGCTAATAGCATCAAGTATCAAGAACTTTCTAAAGGTTATTATGGGTCTTGCCAAACAGCAATTCCAATGATTTTAATAAGAATCAGGCAAAAATAAAAATGAAGTGTTCTTTATTTGCATGTATTTGAAAATGCTACTAAAATATAAAGGAGCAGATTTCTTAGCTACAAGCAGTTTTTAATCGGCTTAGGAGCACTGTGAACTTCCAAAATGACTTCACTTTGTCTCTGCAGTACTTTACCTCAGTCCTCAAGTACCTACCATCACAACATACATTTGGGCTTACAAGTGTCAAAAAGGCAATTTTTGAGGAATCAGTCTCTTTTTTTGCCAGTCCTGGGGCTTTGAACTCAAGGCCTGGGCACTGTCCTTGAGCTTCTTTTGCTCAAGGCTAGCACTCTACCACTTGAGCCACAGTGCCACTTTGGCTTTTTCTGTTTATGTGGTACTGAGGAATTGAACTCAGGGCTTCATGCATGCTAGGTAAGCACTCTACCACTAAGCCACATTCCCAGTCCAAAAAGGCAAATTTGAAAGCATAAAATTGCATATCTAATAGGCTCTGCAACAAAATTAGCACTGCCCATTCAAATTTGAATTGGGTGAAAAGCTAAATAATGAGTTACAAAGAACATTTTCGACATAACGACTTGTATGTCTCATTATTGCAATGGGTCCACCTGTATCCCTATTTAAACGATTTATTTTTTCCCTTCCTCTCCACAAAGTATACCAACATCAAATACAGTGAAAGCAGGGGTTATAGCGTGGGGGAGGGACATACAAAGCAACAAAGAAATAATCTTATAAATGTGTTGGAAACAATCACATGAAAGAAAAAAAAGCATGTGAATACATATCTTAGGGTTCATTTCCCTAACATCAACTTATCTGAACTTTTCTGCTTGACTCAGACATATACTAGTTATTGCAAATAAGGGAAACCATGGGACCTATGTTTCTTTGGGCTTGGTTTACTTCACTTAATATAATTTTTCCAAGTCTTTCCATTTCCTAACAAATGGGGCAATGTCATTCTTTCTGATGGAGGCATAGAGTTCCATTTTGTATATACACATTTTCTTGATCCATTCATCTACTGAGGGTCATCTGGCTTGGTTCCATGTCTTAGCTATGGTAAATAAGGCTGCAATAAACATAGTCATGCTGGTAGCTTAAAACATTGGTAGGGTGGGGGAGGAGGGTTGGGAGGGGGGTAGGGGGAGGATGGGATGGGAAGGGGAAACAAAGGAGGAGGCTACAATGCTTGATAAGAAATGTACTCATTATCTTGCCCATGTAATTGTAACCCCTCTGTACAGTATTTTCACAATTAAAAAAAACTACTCACTCTTGAAAAAAAATAATGAGTTACATTTTAAGGCTTATCATGGCATTATGATGTGTGGCCTCTCAGGGCTTCATACAAACAGTATAAATTTCAAGTTAATAATCTCTTATTCCCTGACATCTAAGTAACTTCACCAGTCTAGTCCAATTTCATCACGGAATTTCAAGGCTGCACAAATTGTATTTCTAGCAAGAATTTTTGTAATAAAACAAGCAACTTGACAACAGAGAAACCTAAATTTCATACAATTTCTAAAATTATACTTTGGAAAATGATCAGCTGTATATCCTAGAAAGAATCCCTCTGAAGGAATTGGGTGAAAACCTAAGTAGTGAGTTACATTTTAAGGTTTATCAAGCTGTTTTCCATGCCTCTTCATTTTCCATTCAAGAATTTCCCAGATAACCTAAAAACCATATTACATTTAAGTAATTAATACATTAAGTATATGCTGCAATTTTACACATTACAGGTCAAAGGAAATATGTAGGTTGATTTCTCATTTATGAGATGATATGATCTTTTAAATGCCTATATAAACCTAAAGGTAAGTTATGAAAAATGACCAAATCATATCCATTTGTTTCCACAAGTGAATACATGCATATGTATATGTGTTACAATTCATCTAAAATCACTGATTTGTTAAAACAAGGTATTTTTCATCTCATTTTATTTACTTTGTAATTCTTCCAGGAAAATTACTTGTGAATTTTGAGTGCCCAAGTAGACTCTCAAGATAATTTGCATTAAAAGTTTTAATAATCAATGATAAAAGTGAAGATCTGTCAACAGATTTTTCAGTTTTTCTTCTCTACCATTCATGTGTATTCAGGTTACTAGTGTTGATGTGATTGTGATTACCTGAGTCATCTTAGTATTTAACACTGTGCTTCAAACCTGACTAACAGAGCATGTCTTTTTTTTTTTTTTTTGTCGGTCGTGGGGCCTGAAATCTGGGCCTGGGCACTGTCCCTCAGCTCTTCAGCTCAAGGCTAGCCCTCTACCACTTGAGCCACAGTGCCACGTCTAGCTTTTTCTGCTTATGTGTTGCTGAGGAATAGAACCCAGAGCCTCATGTGTGCAAGGCAAGCATTCTACCACTGAGCCACCTTCCCAGCCCAAGAGCATGTCTTGAGCAACAGCAGGAAAGGCATGTATACTTGTACATTTGAGACTCCTTTACAACCAGCAAGAATTTCCCAGGTTAAAAATGACTTTTCTAGGGATGAAGGCATGGTTCAAATGGTACAGCACTTGTCGTTTTGTTTTATTTTTCACATAAAGTCTCACTTTTCACCACTAGGTGGCCTCAGTTACGGTCCTACCTAGGACTTCTGTGTAGCTGTAATGTCAAGGACACACTTCTATTCCCAACTATTGGTAGGCAATGTGATCTCAGTAACTTTTAACCCCAGGTGGCCTCAAAGGGAAATCCCTACCCCATCTCTGCCTCTCCAGTAGATGGGTTACAGGAGTAACCATCACACCTGGCTGGGGCTGAACTTTCTGTTAAGTTTCCCAATCCTCTTTGATATGAGCCATATGAGTAGTGTTTATTAATATCTACCTAAGGCTGGGTAGAGTATTAGCTTAACACGAATTAGGCCCTGGATTGAATCCCCAGCTGAAGTGGGCCAAGGCCAATATTTAATACTAATGCTCAGTGTCAACTTTACTAGTGTCTGTTTGGCACAGTTCCAACGTCAAGGGAGATCCTCTGACATAATTATAATCTCAGAACTCAGGAGTCTGGGCAATAGTATCTCAAGATTTATTATAAAGTAAGCAAGACTGAAGTCATGAAGCCCAATCTCCACACAGAAAAGAGTCTGCTCCTTCCATCTTTCTGAAAGAGAGCAAAAACTTGTCATCATTGTATATCCCCATCAACACTTTTGCAAAACTCTATCACCATTAGAACACTGTGGAGTCTCTTTCAGTATTGAAAAAAAGTTTTTGTTGGTGGTGGGGCTTGAACTCAGGGCCTGAGCGCTGTCCCTGAGCTTTGGTGCTCAAGGCTAGCACTCTACCACTTTGAGCCACAGCCCCCCTTCTGGTTTTCTACTGGTTCATTGGAAATAAGAGTCGAACAGACCTTCCTACTTTGACTGGCTTTGGACCATGATCCTCAGTTCTCAGCTTCTTGAGTAGCTAGGATGACAGGCACAACCCACCAGTACCTGGCTCAGTTTTAATATTTTTAACAGGGTTAAATTTTACAAAACAAATAGAAACACCATTCTACTCAGAAACGAACATTATTATTCTGGAGTATTTCTTTCTAGCCTATTTTATATTGCTGTGAAATGCAGTGTTTGGTTTTTATATCACAGCAAGGGTGAGTGAGGGGAACATATTTTTAGAAATTAGGTTGCTTCTCTTATTTAAATGTCCTTATCTTAAAGCTATATTCATCCAAATTCCCAGTTCTACTAAATCCAATCCCCATCGGTCTGTATACCCTAGACTTCATCTTAAAAAAGCTGGCACATTGGCTTTCAGAATCTGTTATGATACAGATGGACCCGTTGCAACTATGAGAAGTACAAGTTGTCATGTCGAAAACGAACTTTACAACTTTGGTGGGGGGGGGGGGATTCGGTGGGGGGGCGGGAGGGGGAGGCTGGACAGGGATGGGAAGGGTAAACAAAGGAGGAGGCTACAATGCTTGATAAGAAATGTACTCATTATCTTGCCCATGTAATTGTAACCCCTCTGTACAGTATGTTCACAAAAAATTAAAATTAAAAACAATTTAAACACGACATTTAAAATAAATAGTGGCAGAAGTATAAGTTAAGGACAAGAAAAAAAGAATCTGTTATGATTTTTAAAAAGGGCTTTGTCTAAACATAAATCTATATTCAAAAGAAGTGACATCAATAGGGTAATTATGAACAGATATCACATGAAAAGATTTTTTTAAATACCAGTTTGGTAAAATGGATCTTAATTTGTTAGCTGCACCATTTTTGAATGGGAAATAGGTGCTAAAGAAATGAAAAATACATATTTGCTGGCTCTGAGCTGCCCACTCCTTCCCATCCCAACAGCAGCTCCCCCTCCCTTGCCATGCCAGTACTATTCTTTTTCTTGATATTGCTGGTTAAGACATGTACATATTAAACCACACACCATAGACCAAGCCGTAACTCCAGTAAGTACCACTCAATATACTTCTGATACCTGCTGGAACTTCAAACTAAATTTCCATCTTGTTTCTTGTAAAGTGTGTTAGAAAAATCAGTTATCACTGGGAGTTCCTAGACTCTTTATTGTACCTCAGAGAACAATCATCATGAGCCTTTCTATTCTTTGTTCAATTGCTGTCTGCAACTTTAATGGTTTCTTGTGTCAGTGTGGTAGGTATCTGCCTTACAGCACAGTCTGCTGTAAGAAGGCTGATAGGGAAGGTAGAAATGAGTAAATACCCATGCGTAAATGTGACTATGTGTGTGAACATTCAAACATGTTCCAAAGTACTCCTGACCCAGTCTGGGAAGAAAAAGAAGACCACCACAACTTGCTGCCTGTACTAAGAACTGGAAAGCAACTAACCTAAAACAATTCTCTCAGCTGGTACCTAAAGTTAGAGCAAGCCAACATAATACACTTGCTTTAATCCACTTTAAAAGTGTTTGGTCCCATGGCTTAACCAGGAGAAACTGCAAGACTCATTGAAATCAATAGCATTCTTGATTCCAGAATTCTTGAGGCTCAATTGCTAGACATTGCTTGAGTGATTTTTAACCAAGTCACATATGGCTTCTCTGGAAAATGGCGGTAAATTCCAGGCTTTTTACTGTATACAGTCAGGACAAGGACTAGCAGATGCCATAAAGGATGCCTAAGGACACTGCAAGTAAATTTGTGAGAGCCCCAAGTGATAATGTTCACCACAATCTAAGAGTTCCAACAGGTCTTGAATAGCTTTCTCCTGAAAAGTTTCAGCTAATACTGCAGCAAGTAAAATACCACTGTCAAGAAATACATTCAAAAGGAAAATCTTGGAACATTGTGTGCATACATGTTTTATGGCAAACTGTCAATACATATATGACATCACTCCAGTTCATGAATGTATGCTTTCAATTCTAGAGCTAAATATGGGCTTGAGTCATATCTAACATGCCTGAATCTTAGCTGTTTGTGACTTCTGTAAGAAGTCACAGGAACATTCATCCCCAGTCATGGACACTGAAATCAAAGAACAACCTGATACTTAAACAATGTGTCTAATTGTTCGGAACAGAAGCAGAAGTACCGCTAGTCAACCTCCTCAGTCTCCTCCCCTGCTGAGATGTTGGCAAGACTTAAGTCAGAACAAAGGTACTCCCCAAATACATAAAAAATAGTATTAGTCTAAATACAATAATAATAGAACTTGAGGAAGGGAAGCTCCTTCCATAGCTTTTGTTTTATTGCACCTCAAAGTTCTACATCATCCCAAGCCTTAGGCTTTCCTGAACCCTAGGGAACTGGCTGATAATCACTTGCTCACAAAGATTGGCCAAGATAAGTTTTTCAAAGTGCAATCAAGGTTCCACTGTGGAACCTAGAGAATTTACAGTCTTCTCTTGGCCAAAAGACTGTTAATGTGTGCTCCCCCCAAAGAACCAAAATATAGTCTTTCTTGATTATCTAGTCCTATCTGTGGATGCCATTCATGAGCGGTAAGTGCTATCTGGAATCCCAGAAGTCAAAGGGAAATAAACCTCAATGTTCTTTTGACCTGCCTGTCACTGCCATCTCATCAAACAGGCAAGCTCTCTTTCACCCTTTCCATTCACCTTTCTGCCATGTCTTTCCCCAAAGACATCATGGAGAATGACAATGTTACCATGCAGTTAGTACATCATAAGACTAAAGACTCACAGAATCTGGGTTCTACCCCCAGCACTGAAAAGAGGAAAAGGACACACAGGAAAGTAGACTTTGAAACCTCTCTCAGCCACTTATTCTTGAGTTATTTATCCTCACGAGTGATTGATTCAACACTACTTTTCTTTTCTTTTCTTTTCTTTCTTTTGTTTGTGCTCATGCTGGGACCTGATCTGAGCTGAGATCTTTCAATCTTGCTGGTTTTTCTTTCAAAGCTGGCACTCTACCACTTGAGCCACAGTTCCACTTCTTGCTTTTGGGTAGCTAATTGGAGATGAGTTCCATGTACTTTCCTGCCTAGGCTGTCTTTGGCCCATGATCCTCACATCTCAGTCTCCTGAGTACCTAGGATTATAGGCATGAGCCACCAACACCAGGATAGCTGTTTTCTTAAAGTAGTAAATTTTGTGACAAGTTAGAAATACCTTCAAAGACTTGAAAAATGGAAAATAATTCAACCTTAATCCAGCTGTAGCCCATAGATTAAGACGAACAAAGTCTAATTTTATGGTTCATCATGAGTTTAAAAAATTCATTTGCAATAGTGATATTTCCTCCACAGATTTGGCTTCAGAGACTTGGCTCTTTTACTCAGTCCTTCTGGTTTCAAAATGTGACCACTCTGAAAAGGGAGTATTTGAACATTATTTTCTCCAACAAAATAGAGGCTCAAATCCTATTGAAGAAGTTTACAAACAAGCTCCTCCACTGAGTTTCTTTTTTTTGGGGGGGGGGGTCCAGTCGTGGGGCCTGAACTCTGGGCCTGGGCACTGTCCCTCAGCTCTTCAGCTCAAGGCTAGTGCTCTACCATTTGAACCACAGCGCCACTCTGGCTTTTTTCTTTTTGCTTATGTGGTGCTGAGGAATCGAACCCAGGCCCTCAGGCATGCAAGGCAAGCGCTCTACCACTGAGCCACCTTCCCAGCCCCACTGAGTTTCATTTTAAAATGGCATACAACTTCCTAAAGATCTATAGATATAGATGTATATATAGATAAAGATATAATAGAAAACATTCTGGTCGTAGCTGTATCTACAGGCTTCAGGTATCACAAAATCTAATTCTTAAGTTTTAAAAGCTTCAAGATGGTTTAACATAAGACTAACCAAGAAATCAGAGAGCAAAAAATTGTTGAAGTCAGGCAGGCATTTATGTAACACTTCTAAAACCCTGAGCCAGGAGCCACCGTGCTGCATGACTACCAAAGAAAGCAAGTGTCATCTTTTCCTGACCTTCAGGCACTTCACATGTCTTGTCCACTTAGAAAATCATTTCCATTCTTTCAATGGAGGTACTGATAGTATGTATGTATTTAAAGCTTGTCATCTGTAGAACATAAATTAATTTAAATTATGCAATTAGTACTGAGTTGTCAGAAGCAGTACTCAAAAGACAGCCCATTTTCCTTGCTTTTATCCTACTAATGTTTCAACCAAGCTACCTTAAAAATAAGGCAGACAGATTAATAGCGGGAAAGAAAAGAAGATTTAGGGTTTAGAGAAAAGTCCTGACTGGTCCTGCAGAATGCAATATCTCTGTATGCATAAAGCTCTTCTCTCATTAGTAGGCTTGATCATTTATAGTGCCGGCCTCATAAAGTTGGACTGATACACATAAAAAGCCTAATATGCAGGGTCTGTCATTAAACAGGTCCTAGTCAGCCAGTGAAGAATCACAAATCGAATCCTCACCAAAACCACGAAGGTCTTCCAAGTGTCCACGCAGCCTGGATATAGCATGGGAAATTGGAGGAACTTCTACCAGAGATTCCTTGAAAGTACCATATTATCTATTATACTTCTCACAAGAGACTGTCCAATACCAAATGGTATGCAAAACAATGTACAGTCCCAAATAGCCTGTACAGCAAACACAAATTTTATGGAAATCTCTGAGGAAATTCTCTGGAAGATGGTGGTAGCGACGACGACAACAACAACAATATGAAGTTTTGTCCTTGTGTGCTCATCAAATTGTCAATTGTTTGGTTCATCCCCAAAGGATATAATATTTCACATTTCATCTCTCAAGGCAAATCAGTATAGTTGAAGAAAAACATTGATCCAAGTCACTCCAGACAGGGCACCCCAAACCAACATCTGTCTCCAATTCACTTTGTTGAGCATTGGTAACATCTCCCTTTTATCTGAAATACACTTATCAATGTATCAACTGAGTTTCCATTAAAAAACGTTTCCTTGGCCGGGATCACACCTATAATCCTAGCTACTCAGGAGGCTGAGATCTGAAGATAGCGGTTCAAAGTCAGCCTGGGCAGGAAAGTCTGTGAGACACTTATCTCCAGTAAACCACTAGAAAATCAGAAGTGGTGCTGTGGCTCAAGCAGTAGAGCGCTCGCTTTGAGCTGAAGAGCGCAGGGACAGCACCCAAGCCCAGAGTTCAAGTCCCACAACAGACCAAAAAAAAAGTTTCCTTTTCCTAGAATATATTATCATTGTACTTAAAGAACGTTAGTTTATTTTACTTATGAGGAAATTCTGTGATCAATTCACAGAAGGAATTTAATGAATGCTATTTAATTTTTGAATTAAAAAAATAACCAATGAGTATGGAGAGATACTTCTTTTATGAGTACATGCTTTTCTGTTCTCTCATGAAGTATACCATAGATGGCATCTTTTTTTTTTATTTACCTGCTACAGTCCCCATTAACCCAAGAGCACAGCATGAGAAAATATTTGTTTCTAGAGTCTAAGACTGTCCTATATAGCTTGTCTATTGTTTCTAAATACAACTCTCAAAGAAATCCAGGCTTTCTGGTGCTAAGAAGTGTCCTTTTGGCAAAAAAAAGAGCTATGTGCCTTGTCTTTTCCATTGCTGACATGGTGTAGTCCCCACTGCTTTCAAGTCTAGCCTGTATTCCCTATTGCAATTTTAATCCCTTTGTTTTTCTTCACACATCGTACCCTTGGTCTCCTAGGGAAGGCTTCTTGGATTTTGAATTGTGTTTCTTCTGACTGACTTTTTATATAATGAATGCTACAAATATGGCCAGGCTCCCATGGTCCAAAGTAGTGACAAGAAATTTTAACCTATACCCTGAGATTTGGGGGTTCAAGAACTGTTTCTAAAACTTACACTAATGGAGGAGTATGGGAAGGGATGGGAAGGGTAAACAAAGGAGGAGGCAACAATGCTTGATAAGAAATGTACTCATTATCTTGCCCATGTAATTGTAACTCCTCTGTATGGTATTTTCACAATAAATAAATAAATAAAAATAAAAATTACACTAATGTACATTAATGATAACCTTAAGACAAAATAATCATCCCTCTATATACAAGGAAGATTGTTCATTCAGGTACTCAACCAACCACTAGTCAAAAATATTAGAAAAAAATCCCAACCTCACCTATGTTTATACTGAACAATACGGACATTCCTGCTTGCAACTATTCCCTAAACAATACACAGTACAATGTTTACCTAATATGCACATTAGGTATTATAAGAAAACTAGAGATGGTTTAAAGTACTCAAGAGAATATGTCTAGGTTATATGCAAATACTGTGCCATTTTATGTAAAAGACTGAAGCATTTCTGGATTTTAATATCCACAGAGATCAGCGAACCAATGCTCCGTGAATGCTGAGGGGTATCTGTGGTCTAAATATTCAAATAAGAGACAGAAAAGTTTCAAAATGTCTATTCTAATTTATAGGAAATGTCTCTAAATATAAAAAATGAAGACAGATTAAAGGTAAAATGATGAAAAATATATTATTTACAAATGCTCAATTGCAGAACAAGAAACTTACTCAAGTCAATTGTAATGAAAAGACTCTAGTACTGCAAAAAGACAGATATTAGTAAGAGAATGGGACAGACCAGAAGCAAGTTTGCACATATTTGGTCAAATAATTCCCAACAAATGTTCTCAGAATATCCAATAGGAAAAGAATATTAGTTTTAACAATGATGCTAAGAAACCTTGATATCTATATGCCAAAATCTAAAAAAAATAAACCTTTAACTTACACTATAGGCAAAAATTAACTCAAAATGAAACAAACACATAAACACAACAGCTAAAACTACAAAACCCATAAAATAAAATGTATAAGAAATTTCCATGATACTAGGTTTGGCAATGATACAATACCAAAATCACAAGCAACCAAAGAAAATATGAATAAATGGGAATTCTTCACAATTTTAGAAGTTTGTATACCAAGGGATAATACCTACAGAGTGAAGTCCAACTTATATCATGGTAGGAAGTATAAATTATGTTTTATAAAGGATTACTATCCAGAATAGTTAAGAATTCCTACAAGTCAACAACAAAAATAATAAATGTGAAAAATACTTAATACACATCTCTCCAAAGAAGGTACATAAATGATTAACAAATACATGAAAATATGTTCATCAGCATTAAGCATTGGGAAAATTGAACGCACAACCACAATGAAGGCTGAGGATATAGTTCACTGGGAAGCAAACAATCATAAATAGATATCATGTCACATTCATTATAGTAGCTAGTATTTAAAATTCAAAGCAAAAGGACAATATTGATGAGGATTCTGAGAAATGAGATCCCTGAGCATTGCTGATATGAATGCAAAATGGCACAAATGTGGAATACATAATGTATATATGTGAAAATGTGAGAGTGGTGAAGGTGGTGGACACATTCAAATGAAACCCCTAAAAACTAAATAAATAAAATGAAAACCCTATGTCAAACCACTTGAAGATAACAAAAATAATAAAGTAAAAATACAAATTTTATATGAATTTTTAAAAAGTTAATGACAGAATTATCTGCTTCTGAGTAACACCAAAAAAAATTGGAAACAGGGACGAAACAAATACCTGGATAACCATCTTCACAACATCATTATTCACCACAGCCTAAAGGTGGAAGCATAAATATCCATCAATAGACAACCAAATGATATAGCTACTCAATGGATTATTATTCAGCTGTAAAGGAATGAAGTACTGCTACATATTATAACATGGATAAACTTGATAGTATGCTAAGTAAAACTACCCAGGCACAAAGTGACACATATGTAATATATAAGTGGTGAAATTCATAGAAACAGAAAACCAAGTGATGGGTGTCAAGATCTGGTGAACATTATGGAAAGTTCATATTCTTGAGACCTATTTGAATTTACAAAAATAAAAACAAAGTTGGGGTAGATGGTTGTGCCTAACAGTTAATGTACTGTTCATTTAAACTTCAGGACAATGGAAAGTTTCATGTTATATGTTTTATCAAAGCAAAAAATTCAAAGTTGAAAAATTAAGGATTACTTTTCACAATCATATAGAAGTGCCAGATGGGTTTAATCTGTGAAAATAATCAATGAATAAAAGTCATTAGAAGGAAAAAGTAAAACCCCAAAGCTCATTTAAAGAAATATAATTTAATCAAAGAAGAAAACTTCCCAACCTACCAAAGGGTATCTAAACATGCTTCCGTGGGCCCATCATATTAAGTGATGAAAGTTTGAGACCATTCTCCTAAAAATCATCAGCAAGATTTAATCAATGAATATTAGAGTAAATTTGATGATGATTACGGGTTATATAGTCCATGTCCAGAAATCAATTGTGGATGGGTATTCTCACCAAAATAAGAAACAAGGGAAAGGATTTGGACTTCTACTTGGAGGATACCTTGCCGGTATGAGGGTCAAGAACATACCCTGAAAGAATCTCACAACTGATTTTGTGTTTGATACTATTGACTTTCCAGCATCTTCTGGGTGGAATTGAAAACATATTATCTCCACATTCTACCCTACCTTGATCTCATCTGGGCAAGCTTTCTGGACTTGTCTCATCACATGCTCACCTCATGTTTACCACTCCATGCACACTAGTACCAGGGTTTGTCATAGGAACAAATGGATTTTTCCATCACTGAAATAGGCTTCAATTCTGAATCTCTCTCTCTCTTCCTTTCTGTTAACTTAATTTTCATGATAAGACTTATCACACCCTAACATTGCATGTGTACGTGGATATTTATTGTCTTCTCTAATTAGAAAGTCAGATCAGTGAAGGCAGTCGCTTTGTTGTATTCACTAGTATATCTTGAAGTCCTGGAACAATGCCTAATAACTACCTAGATCAAAGAGGAAGGTGGTTTTTTGGAAGAGATTTCAAGTGACTTCCCAGAAACTTCTGCAATTTAAGGAAGAAAGGGGGAGTTTTCTGCAGGCTGAAAGAAACAGATGGGTGTGAGGCAGTCCCAAATTTGTCCCAGGTCACCAAGAATTCCTGGGTTCAACTACCAGCCTGCTGTGTACAGGAAGAAAATAGTCAGCAAAGCCAACCTCTCACCTTCATTGTGCAAACAGTTTCATGAAAAACCATCAGCTAGCTTCTCAAAAGACCCTTCTTTATATGTGACTAGGAAATTTACTCTTCCTGAGACCTTCTTTTTATGTTTTCTCTATTAACATTTTGATTTTTCATGCCCAATTATCAGGCATAATGTAGCTGCATGATTTAATTAATTGCCAAAATGCAAAAGTGCAAACTTTTATGTATAAATAATTACTGACACAGGCAAACACGTGTTCCTTCAGAATGAACAGTCATTAGCTAATTGTGCTCACAAATACCTAAGAAGAGGGCTAGCAACTTCTGACTTAGCTTCATATTCAAACCAGATTTCACACTTTTAAATTAAAAATGGGTCAAAATTTGAGAAAAATGAATACATATTAGAAAAAGTTAAAAACTGATCTTCTAAAACATAATCAGGAATTCCTTGGAGAATAAGATGTTATTTTAACATGCCTGTAGCACTTCAGGAACAGTCTACCTGACATATAAGCATCCAGTTTAAAAGCCTATTATATGTTATCTATGTATCTATTATGAACTGAGGATCAAAAACTAAATTCATATCCATAAATTCATGTCCTTGCATTATATGCTAAATAGTTGTGAATCTCCTTCTTCTACAGTAATTTACTCATAGCCACAAACATTAAGCTAACGGCTTTCTCAAGACAACTTTATTCCTTAAACGCATATTGAAGCCAGGCACTGCCTAATCACTCTTTTAAGTTCACCTACTTTGGAAACTGAAGATGGAAGCATTTGGTTTGAGGCCCATCTGGGCAGAAAAGTTTGTGAGAGTCCCTTCTTAATTCATAGTTGTGCTCAGTACTATTGGTCAGTTGTCAACCTAGCTACATGAGAGGCAGAGATCAGTGGAACTACAGTTTCAGGTGAGCTTGTACGAAACAGTCCAAAGACTCCCACGCAACAGAAGAAGGGCATGGTTGCACGCATCTGTCTTCCTAGATATTAATGGACACCTTAAATAGGTGGATGAAAGTCCAGGTGCACATCCAGGCAAGAAGCAAGGCCTTCTCTCAAAAATAAAGAGTGCAACTGGGTGTCATGTCTCATGACCCTAATCATAGCTACTTGGGTGTTTGAGAAATGGAGGATTGGATCATAGTTCAAGAGAGCCAAGGCAGAAAAATTCCAGACCCTTCCCCTTGTTAACCCATAGCTGGGTGCAGTGATACATATATTTTTTCCCAACCTATATGAAAAGCTGATATTGGAAGGACTGTGGTGCTAGGACAGTCAGAGAACAGTCCACAAGACCTATGTCCATGGAAAGGAATCTGGACACTGTGGCTGGATCCTATGATTCAAGGAAGGATGGGAAGCCTCCAAGTAGTGAGACTGTGCTATAGGCCTGTGCCTGAACAGAAAGTAGGACACTATATGAAAGATAACCAGTGAAAATCAGGGCTGCAGCTGTGGCTTAGCAGTATCTCACTAGCTTAGCCAGTGCATTGCCTGGAGTTCCAACCCCAGTACCACCAAAGTAGAAAAGAAAAGAGAAAAGAAAGAAAAGGCATGTTGAATATGTACTGTACAGCAGAATACCACATTTTGTCTGAAGCATTTCATCAGAAATATGTGGGCAATAACATTTCAGAGATATTAAAAAGAAAAAAATACTTACCAGATACAGTGGCACACTCCTATAATACCACCATTCCCAACTGGTGAGGCAAGAAGACAATGAGACTGATGCTGGCCTGTACATAACCAGACCCTCTCAGTGAAAAGACAGAGAAAATTCATTCTTCATTAACATTGAAATCAGTGTTGTATATGTAATAGTGTTTACCTTGGAAGCTGATACCTATACATCAACCAAATGAAACAGAAAAAAATAGAGTCTACTAGACAATAAAGGACAAGTGCTCCCCTCCTACAGAGGTTCTGCATCTGTCACTTTGGCCTAGAGCAGTCAAGTGTGCAGGCCCCTAGACATCACATCATGGTCCATTGCCCTTGGAAGACTTGCCCATGAACACATGGAGAGCTTGTGCAGGATGCACGAAGCTTCTGATTTGGTCTGGGGACTAATACAGCCCACAGACTGTCTAATGATCTCCAGAGTCATGTAGCTTTCTCTTAGAGGCACTTTCTTAAACCCAGTATAATATACCCCCAAGGAGTGTCCTCTCCTGGGGCTCTTCCTGTCTAGCAGGAGCTCTGCTTATCTATTTCTTCAATCTTTTCTATTTTACTTATCCTTCTTAGTCCATGGACCCATGCTGCCACGTCATAGAGGCAAAGGACCCAATCCAGGTGTTGCAGTTTTTTTCAGTGTCATATTTGAGTCACTGGCAGGGTAGCAACAAGGAGGAGGTAAGTAAAACAGAAAATTTCTCATTTGTCTGTTTGTACTCTTTCATCAGAAGTTCTTGCCTTCTCCCATTAAACATAAAATTACCTATCAAAACGGAGGCACTTGACAGCCAATTAAAAGAAAATTATCAGTTTCTGCATCTTAAAGGCACAGGTGATAAGCTTATGGAGGTGAGTTTGTCCAACTCCCTTCGACGGCAAGGTAAGAGCATTCTTAGCTCTACCTCAGATTCCCTTAGTGGACTAAGAAACTTGCTAGGAATGCATCTAGAACTATCCAGTAGGCAAAACAGCTCTCCGATGGAAATCAGATTTATCAGACCTGTTGGACTCCCCACATCCCTAGATTCTTAAGTCCACCCTCTTCCTTCCTCTGTTAAGAACTGCCTCATCCCAATGGCAAAGGGAGCCCTCACCTGCGGCATCTGAAATCCTGAGATGAAAGTCTCAGTCCGATCCAGGACTTCTCAGACAGAGGCGACTCATTAATCTCCAGAGCCGAGAGATGAGCAATTCATCTTTCACTCTCCTGCTTCTTCCCTCTGCAAGCTAAACTCACACACCAGCTTTCAAATCTCTCTGTTTCCGGAGATTACAAAAAAAGCACCTGATTCTCTGGGCATGAGGAGAAGTAACTAGATACTATGTTTCTCCGATCCTTCAAACACTGCTGTCTTCCCAACTAAGGCTTTTGTTAAGTCTTAATCTCTGAAACTACAATACAGAAACAAAATTTCTGTTAAAGTTCTTTTATTGGGGATATTAGGAAATATTTTTGTCCTTGAGTTGCTTATCAGAGACCTTTAAATGTATACTTCTGTGTCCAAAACTGCAATGACAGGGTTAAAGTATAAAGGTTTCATTGTCTTCTTCTTGTACTCTTTTCAAGGTTATTCGGAAGTTTGTTATCTTCAGCAGTTCTAGTGGAATATAGACTCCTAAACTCATGTAGAAAACAAAGAGAACTGTGTAAAGGCATCCTTTTAAAAATGCAAACAGCAATGAAGTTTGTATTATAGATGGGACAAAAATGAAACTCATTTTGGTAACAAGGATTTTGCAGAAGGTTTGTGTTAAAATTGATAAAAAAAAATCAGTAAGTAGGAAATGAGCAAATGTAAAGGAGATTATAAAAAGGTATCATTTTATATAATACAGAACTGTGTATGTAAATAAAGTTTTGTACAAAGACTGATCATCAAAACCCAATGTTGCCTTGATAAATTCATAAACCCCAACTCCAACTCCTGATGTAGCTTCGAGCTACGACTCATATCAATAAGCCTGTTTCTGAATTGAATATCTACTCACATGGGACCCCAACAATTCTATTTCTGTAGAAGGTAAGAACCATCCTCCCTAGCTCTGTCTAGGTTGGGGGTAGACCTGTTTGCTCTACTCTGCCTCAGTACTCCTTATGGCTGACTTTTTCTTTTGTTAAAAAAGATGATTCAAATGTTCTCCAAGCATGAATTTTCAGGCTATACTCTCTTCTCTAGTATGCACATGTGTGCATATGTATTTGTAAACAGCATAAAAATTTTTACAAGTAAAAGTTATTGTTATTCTTAAAAGATGGCTAGCTTATCTCAATCATGTCTAACCAAATTGTGAGCATTTAAAAATTAACTCTAACTGAAGCCAAAAACAAGGGGGAAATGGGTAAACTCAAGCAACAAATGCAGTCTTATGTTTAAGTTATTTAAATGAATTATTATAATTTGTAGCATTCTGAACTCAACTTGTTTACAAATGTGTTCATCATTATTGTGTAACATAATTGTGTAGGATTACTTTCTTCTGAAATAGAAGTTTATCTAAGGGTTTTTCAAAGGTCAAGATTAATATACTAATGTAAAACAAGCATCTATTTTTTTGGGAGGGTCCGGTCGTGGGGCCTGAACTCTGGGCCTGGGCGCTGTCCCTCAGCTCTTCAGCAAAAGGCTAGCATGCTACCACTTGAGCCATAGCACCACTTCTGGCTTTTTTTTTCTGCTTATGTGGTGCTGAGGAATCGAACCCAGGGCCTCAGGCATGCAAGGCAAGCGCTCTACCACTGAGCCAACTTCTCAGCCCCACAAGCATCTATTTTTAAGTATATGATAATGAGGTTGTCTTAAGGGCATTGCTCTGTTCTTAGTAACATTTGTAAATAATAAGTTTAAGAATATGACTTCTTGCTGGGTGCTGGTGGCTCACGTCTGTAATCCTAGTTATTCAGGAGGCTGAGATCTGAGTATCACCGTGGTTCAAAGCCAGTCCAGGCAGGAAAGTCCATGAGACTCTTAGCTCCAATTAACCACCAGAAAACCGGAAGTGGGACTGTGCCTCAAGTGACAGAGCCTCACCTTGAGCCGAAGAGCTGAGGGATAGCTCCCAAGCCCAGAGTTCAAGCCCCACAACTGCCAAAAAAAAAATGACTTCTTAAAATACTTTTTTACTACTGACCATATCCAGCTTTAGATTACTTAAAAATCAGTCTTAACTAAGTCATGCCATTAAAAATCTGTTTAGGTAAAGGCCTTTCAAATGGTTACCTTATAACTATGACTAACTTTTCCAAGGAAATATTCTCTTATAATCATCAATGGTGTCAACTTTTATAGGCTTGTGTATGTGTGTTCATAATTGCAATATTTAAGTTTGGTGGTTCTAACAATTTTGCTAATCTTAATTCATATTCTAAGCAGCTGTATGCAACAAAAATTAATACAATATTTGATCACTTGTTATTTTAAATTTTTACTATGGCAATCCTAGCTCTTGTTTCATTCTAGGTTTGATCCTCCTCTGGAACATTTTCAGTTAGGCCTACATAAGATGGCTCTTTTTTTTTTTTAAATGTCGGTCATGGGGCTTGAACTCTAGGCCTGGGCATTGTAGCTCTTCAGCTCAAGGCTAGCGCTCTACCACTTGAGCCACAGAGCCACTTCTGGTTTTCTGAGTGATTTATTGGAGATAAGAGTCTCACAGACATTCCTGCGGGGACGGGCTTTGAACCGCGATCCTCAGATCTCAGCCTCCTGAGTAACTAAGATTACAGGCGTGAGCCACCAGCGCCCGGCCCAAGATGGCTCTTACAAGAACATATTTCTCAAATCTAGTTAGCTTTTCAAATTTAGTGAGGTATTTGTTAAGACCTGCTTAGGATCTATTTCTATGATCCCTTGGTTGCTTAAATTTGGCCCAAAAGGATTTTACTGATACAGACTCCCACCTCACTTGTCTGTTACATCCTTTCAATGTGGAATCAGACCAACTGGGTCATTTCATCCCAGCAACATTAAAAAAAACTGGGACACCCACCAATCAGGACAAAGTTTACACTGGCAATGAGGGACCATAAAGAGACAGTGAAAAACAAGTGTTCAGATAGACTGGGATGTTAGGATGTGGTTTGTTTCCAAACGGAGTCACTTATGTTTGCCCTTTAAAAATTAAACCTGGCCGGGCACTGGTGGCTCATGCCTGTAATCCTAGCTACTCAGGAGGCTGATATCTGAGGATGGCAGTTCAAAGCCAGCCTGGACAGGAAAGTCTGTGAAATATGTGTTTCCATTAAACGCCAAAAAAAAAAAAAACGGAAGTGATACTGTGGCTCAAGTGGTAGAGCACTAGCCTTGAGCTGAAGAGCTGAAGGATAGTGTCCAAGCCCAGAGTTCAAGCCCCATGACCAACAACAACAATAAAAAAAGTCTGAGAGGTTGAGAAAAATAGTATATAAGCATAGTTATCTGATATCCATACCTGTCTGCCTTCCAACTAAACACAAATTTGCACTCTTGCTTTCCTTTGCCTCTGATTTCTATATATAAAATAAAACTCCAAAAGCAGACTTCCTACCATCAATCCCTAGAGAGACCCTCAGAGGTGTAAACCCATCTATCTTCCTTCAGCAACTTCACTTCAGCAGCAAGTAACCACAGTGGTCTTTTCCCCTACTCCTATAACAGTAGTTAGGAAGTACTTCTGCAGGGAAGGAAATGAGAGCAGAAAAAGAGCCTGGCCAGACAGTCATGGCAAAGGCCCCCTCCCATCAAGGTTCTACATCCCTCACCATGAGCAGATTCATAGGCAGATTCATAGAAGGTAGAAAAATGGTAGACGAATGAAGAGAGGAAGGGAGGCAAATGCAGTCATAATATGCAATATGCACATGTGAAAATGGAGGCAAGCCGGGCACCGGTGGCTCACACCTGTAATCCTAGCTACTCAGGAGGCTGAGATCTGAGGATCATGGTTCATAGCCAACCAGGGCAGGAAAGTCCATGAGACTCTTATCTCCAATAAACCACCAGAAAACCAGAAGTGGCGCTGTGGCTCAAGTGGTAGAGCACTAACCTTGAACTGAAGAGCTGAGGGACAGCACCTAGGCCCAGAGTTCAAGCCCCACAACTGAAACCAAAAAAAAGAAAAAGAAAAAGAAAATTGAGGCAGGTAAATTGAGGGGATGGGTAAAGTTTGGAGAGAAGGGGGACCATGATAAAAGGGATGACATGTAAGCATTATGTCTTTGAGGTACAGTACATGCAGGCCTCTGGGCATCACATCATGGCCCATTGCCTCTAAGACTACTTGAACATGAACAGCATACTTACTGGACAAACCAGAGGTGTGTATCAGAATGGGCATCCAGTTAAGATGGGTTCAATGATGCATAGAGAGCTTATGCAGGCTGCACGAAGATTCTGATTGGGTCTGGGGACTAATAGTGATTAGCATACTGTTCAATGATCTTGAGAATAACAAACGACCCAATCCAAGGTGTTGCAGGTTTGCAATATTAAAGGTATCATTTTAAAAATCCCATTTTATTATGATCATCTTTAAGCAGTTATACAAAGGGGTGTTGATAGAACATGTGAAGCTATGAGTGCAATGCATCTTGATCAGTGTCAACCCTTTACTCATTCTCCCCCTTCTCTCCAAACCTCACTCATCCCTTCAATTTACCTGATTTCATTTTCATATATGTACACTGAATATTATGACTGCATCCACCCACCCTTCACCTCTCATTCTTTTTTGTTTTGTCAGCCATGGGGCCTGAGTGCTGTCCCCCAGCTCTTCAGCTCAAGGCTAGCACTCTACCACTTGAGCCACAGCACCATTTCTGGCTTTTTCTGCTTATGTGGTGCTAAAGAACTGAACTTAGGGCCTCATGCATGTGAGGCAAGCACTCTACCACTGAGCCACCTTCCCAGTGCCCCCTCCCCCTCATCCTTTAGCTATCATTTTTCTACCTTCCATTTCTGAGTCTCATACACACACACACACACACACACACACACACACACACACACACACAAACTATGTTGGGCCTGTAGGTGAAGAACAGTCATGGAGTATTTGCATGAAATGCTTAAAACCTTGAGTTAGATCCACAGCACAGAGAAAAGAAAGCAAAATAGTTATTTGTAAAAAGGAGAGAGTTTTTTCTGTGTTCTCCCTATGTCCACATCTCAGTATCCTTTAAATCCTACTTGAGTTTCATCTTGATAAAACCCTGAACTTGTTTTGTCTGGAATTGATATTCACTGTTCTCTGAGTTTCTTTCATATTATCCTGTCATATATCTTTTGTTATTGAATTAGCTACTATTTCAGTGCTTTCTTATAGTTGGATAGGCTGTAAAGAAACAGGCAAGTGATTCCCTCAGTTACCTGCAGAATCCTCAGCAAATAAAGTATAAGCAATAGATACACATGCAAATTCCCTAAAGCCTGGAAAATCTCAGACATCCAAGCAGAAGCTTAGAGCTTTTCTGAATTACTCAGAAAATGAGTTTAAAGAGTACACATCAAAATCAAATCCTCTTGTATAATTAATTGATAATAATAAAAATGTTAAAAAGGAGGGGAGAGGAGTAATGAAAATGATAGCACTGTCCTTGTTTTCATGTTTCCCAACATAAATATCAACACAAATAAAGATGGAACAAAGATGTGTTGAGTATGATTAGAAAACAACATACTGCTTGCTTGGAAATGGATGATTCCAAATTTAAGATTTTAGTTCTAGTCCCCTGTGATTCTTCTTAACCTCACCTCTTCAAATCCATTCACGAACATTACTTTAGCAAGGATCATCTTGATTGCTACCAAATATGAAATAATACTCTTTCTTGGCCCAATTTATCATACATTTGGATTGTCAGATCAGGAATTTGTAAGGTTTGACTATGAAAGAAACTTAACTAGTCAAGCTAAAAAAATGAACATCTTTTAGTACCTTGATGTAGTGTCTGTCCCCTAAAGGAAAATGACCAGGACCTGCCTAATGTCAGCTGCAGGGAAGGAACTTCAGAGACAGGAAGAAGGACTTACCAATTCTAAAAATTGCCCTCTGATTATACTTTAACGCTGAAGACTCAATAATTCCTTTATATTCACCTCAGTGCCTTAACTGGACTGTTTCCATATTGAAAGCATTAACTGGACTGGCTCTGGCTGGACAATACAAACTACTTCCAGTTATCTTAATCACTAAGAATCAGAGAGCAAGCCCACCCTGCCTGGCAAAGACGTAAGTAGTTTCTTGGCTTTCAAGAGGGCTAAGAGTAAATTGTTAAAATTCACTGCCTGTGGAGAAACTGATGAATCTCTAGCCTCACATTTACGTTGTCAAGGGTAGAGGTTCTCCAGCCTTGTTGTTTCAGTACCACTGATGTTGCCAGTAATAAATCCATGGTGCACAAGGGAGGTTATTCAGTATCAGTGAGCCACTCTGCAGCTATAAGATTCCCAACGCATTGAAGCTATCGGATGGTGAATAATATTAAATAATAATATTCAAGATTCCTTTGCAGCCTGATCTCCTAAAACTTCCTGATGTTAGTACATTCATTGGTGTCCAGCATCTTTAGATTTGTAATACACTGAGTTCTGCTTTTCACTTACCTAAGTGCACTATTTATCCACACCCTAAACTGGAGCACTAGTAAATGTGCAACATTGTACTGGCGACTGGCTAATGTTCAGTGTCTGGCACTACAAGGGAAACTGATTCCCTTTGAATGTTTTCAAATTATATACTTCCTTACTGATGTGGGAAAATAAGCTCTAATTTAGATGACCGTCCTCTGGATAATGTTGCATGTTGATTTGTTGTTGAACATCCACATATCTCTTTTCAACTCTAATCATTTGTTTATTTGAACTAGTCTTAGCTCTGGTCAGTGGTGAAATAAGAACGGGTAATTTCAGCAGATGTTAGAAGCTGGCGCCCATTGGTGGGGTGAGGGGCAAAGGGGCTGGGAGGTCAGGGTCAACAATACATCAGCATCAGTTTCCAAGGAGTGAAAGCAGACTCCCACAGAGTCAGGCCAGGGTCTGGGCCTGGGAACTGAGAAAGAAACATGTCACAAAGGGAGCTAGAAGGTTGGAATAAAACAGAGCAAAGAGATGAGGCAGAAAGGAGGGACTGAGTAGCCCAGGACCAAAGATGCTAAAATAGCAACTAATAGAATAGAGGTCTTCGAATTGGGTCGGAAAAAATTTTATGGTTACCCAGTGCTTCCTCTGAGCGTGACGTACAACAAGGAAGATATGCATGCATACTTCCTGGCCAGTTATTCCCAACACAGCAGTTTGGAAATGCAACTCTGGCTTAGGGAGGAACTCACTTGGCTGGTACTATGCAGCCCTACGTTCTAGCTGTGCCACTGCAGAAAAGAAGTTAAAAAAAAAAAGGAATGTGTTGCCTTGACCATCAAAACACCTTGAAAGAATTGCAAGGTTAAATTACCTACCTCCATCCACAGGACTGAACAAATACCACCTACTGCCTGTGACGCAGCAGCAACTGGCAGCATGAAAGGTCCTCCGAGCATTTATTTTTACTTCTATCTCCTATGAAATAGCTCCAAAAGGACCCCTGCACTTTTGTTCATTTCAAAATAGACTGATCTGAGTCTGAAAGATGGATCTATCAAATGGGGACAGATGATCCATTTGCTGATTCGTGAGCAAAAAATGTAACCAGTGCCACATAAATACAAAAAGTACTCAAATGGAGGTAACCTTTCTATGCGAAAAGGTCCTTGCCAATTAAAACTTGTGAAAGGCAATACAAGTTGTCTTTGTCCTCTGTTAAATAGGTGCTTTTCATTATGTTGAACTTTAAATTGAATATTCAAAATACTTATATAATACCTCTCCACACTAAATTGAAAATTTCTATATATATATATTCAAATTATACTCTCTTATTGTGTGAAATTAGAGGACATGGAGGAAAAACTATTATTTTTCATTAGAGAGTAAATGACCCTTTCATGTAAGTTGATTTCAAAGGATGAGTCAATCAACAGAGATGCATCTGGGGTTATGTCAGGGATTTTTACCAATATTATCTCAACATTGCATTGGCAACTGTGAGAGGAAAACAGTACATTGTGCTTCTGAAAAATAGGTACTTATTGCATCAGAAAAAAAACAGAGCTTTTTTCACTATTATTTTTGAAATACTTTATCCTAGTCATTTCAGGACAACCCAACATATATCACTGTTTTCTTTTATGTAATTATAAGTTAATGTAGAAAAAGAAAAGTTTTGAAGAAAAGGTTTCAATCAATCTCATCAGGCAAAGGTGATTATTGATACACTCTTGCTACAGTTCCTTTCATTTATTTTTTTTGCATGAGACCGTGTTGTGCATATGATTTTATATTCTGATTTTAGAATTAGCATTATAATGACAATCTTCATGTAATTAAATACAATAAAGTCACTTTGACTTTATTGGCTATATATAACGAGTTATGAGGAGATACCATCATTAATTTAGAAGGATCTCTACTATGGAACATTTACTAGACTGTTTCTACTTTTCCTACTACAATGAGTCATAATGTGATAATCATCTCTGTGCATAAAACTATTAGAGCATTGTCAAAGAAATATAAAACTATTTCCTTAGAGTCAAAACTATTTCCTTAGAGGAATTTAAGGCAAAAAAATTATTATGGGTATACATCACCAAATCGTGTACCTAAAAAATTATTTTCTATAAATTATTCAGTTAAATTATTGTCTGTTCAGTTGTTATGTATAATTTAACTTTAAAGAACTATGTTTATTTACAATTGTGGTTTGGTTTTATGTTTAGTCTTAGACCATTTGAGATATATATACAAAAACCAATAACCTAATAGAAAATACTTCTCGACTTCTGAATGCTTGGGAGCACTGAGGCATCTTGGTAACACAGAATTCCTTGACTCACCATGCTGGGCTCTCTCTTAAATGTGCAGCATTGTAATTGTTAACATTCAAATCCTTACATCCGGTATTTTAAATGTTACCAAGCACCTTTGGTTTTGTTCTATATAGCAATCCAGATACTTTGATTACTGTTAATCAAGGTTTCATAGAACAACTGGTATTGAACTGAAATATAAGAACAAAACTTTGAAAGTGAATGACTAGTGAGAGTGCACCTATTTCCTGGATATTAAATCTGAATGAACGCAGATTTGGAAAAAAATAAAACAATACAGATTAAAGTTGAAGTTCCATACTAAAATAATGAGATTATTAAAATGATTACCTTTTACCATGCTCTTCTTTATTGAAAGTTTGAAGCCTGATATATGCTCTCAGGCATTCAGAAATCTAGAAGCATTTTCATATCTATTATGTTATTGGTTATTATATATATATATATCAAATAGTCTAAGACTAAAGATAAAACTGAACCTCAATTGTAAATAAACATAGCTCCTTTCAAAGTTAAATTATGCATAACAACTGGACAGATAATAACTGAGTAATTTAGTTATAGAAAATAATTTTTAGGTATAAAATTTGGTGAGAAAAAGACAAGTCTCTGGAAGTACTGGCTGTTGAGAACAATTTCACTAGACAATTGGCCAGTGTAGACATCTTTTAAGGGGCCCCCAAATGTCAGTTTCTGTTGTTCTTTGATCTTGGTATGATCAGTACAGTGTAAACACATTTCAGTATTTCCTTCTTAAGTGTAAATGGACACTGGGCCCTAAACTAGGAGATATTTGAGGAAGGTCTCTTACCTGAAAGACAAGACCAAAAGCAAACATAAAAAAAGAGCTGGAGGTATGGATCAGTTGGTAGAGAACCTACCTAGCAAACACAAGATCCTGAGTTCGAATACCTGTACAAAAAAAAATACAAAAGTAGATAAAATAAAAACAAAAGAGTAAACAGGAGAATACTTCAAAGAATTCTAAAATAAGTTCATCCACAATAGAAGAAAATAACTATTCATAAATCATAAAGAAAAGTTTGTTCAAAGGAATACTTGGATATTTCTTTCATATTAAAGAATATGAAGCACAGAAATTAAAAATATAAAGTTGAAATTAAAAATATAAAGTTAGTATCTCATACAAAATAGAAAAAAAAAGGAAAATAGAAAAAAAATAGAGCCGGGCGCCGGTGGCTCACGCCTGTAATCTTAGCTACTCAGGAGGCTGAGATCTGAAGATCGAAGTTCAAAGCCAGCCCGGGCAGGAAAGTTCACGAAACTCTTATCTCCAATAAACCACCAGAAAACCGGAAGTGGCACTGTAGCTCAAGTGGTAGAGTGCTAGCCTTGAGCTGAAGAGCTGAGGGACAGTGCTCAGGCCCAGAGTTCAAGGCCCATGACCGCCAAAAAAAAAAAAAGAAAAAATAAGAGATTAATCCAGGAGACTCAATATCAGAAACAAATTTCACAAAGAAAAGAAAGGATTCCGGGCACCTGTTGCTCACGCCTGTAATCCTAGCTACTCAGGAGGCTGAGATCTGAGGATTACAGTTCAAAGCCAGCCCACACAAGAAAAGTCCATGAGATTCTTATCTCCCATTAACTACCAGAAAACTGGAAGTGGTGAGGTGGCTCAAGTTGTAGAGCAATCACCTTGAGCTGAAAAGCTCAGGGACAGCACCCAGGCCCAGAGTTCAAGCCCCATGACCCACAAAAAAAATGAAAGAAAAGAAAAGAAAGGAAAGGATACTTACCTACTGATTGTGAAAGGCAGGTTGTATCTGCACCAACATACAGAAAAAGAGAAAAAGAGAGATCATATAAGTTGTAGGATTCTGCTTGTTTCTATTTTTGAGGGTTTTCAATCAATATGCGTAAGGAATATTAATGTCTAGTATCCTTTTCTTATGAGGTTTTGGTATCAATTTAATAATTACTATGTAAAATGCAGTACAATATTTTCTTTCCAATTTTTAGAATTTTGGGAAGAACTAGTGTTAAATCTGAACATTTAGCAGGTTTCAGCCCTGAAGTCATTTGGACTCAGTCCATTCCTTTTGAGAAGTTATTTGAATTGTTAAGTTTAATCTTTCTTTTTATAGGTCCATTAGATTTCTTATTAATTTTGATACTTTGTGTATTCTATTTTCCTATGTCATACTTGTGATGTACTTTATTTTTCATAGTAGTTAATAGTAATAATCGTTTTACATGCCTATTTGTTTCCTTATTTGAGACAGATACTTGCTATATAGCCTAGGATGGTGTCAAATTTAGGACCCTCCTGCTTTAGCTTCCTAAGTGCTAAATATATATGAATATACAACCAGTTCCAGTGTTAAAATCCTTTTTATTTCTTTAAAATTGTTAGTCCGGTTTCCTTCGCTACTGAATTTGTTCTTTTCCTATCTAGTTAAATGTGTGTTAGTTTTGATGTTTCCAAAGATTGAATTTCTTTGAATACTTCTTCTGTTTCCCTCCTTCCCTCCCCTCTTCTGATAAGAAGAATCACAGATTTCTCAAATACTCTGTAGCAAAGTTTTTGCAACTTAGGGATGGGGTACATTTCTCATCCTATCCCTTGAGAAGAAAACATTAGCCATAGGCAGGGAACTAGATTATGGGAACACTTCTGTTCTTTGCTCAGCAAAATGTTTGGATTCACCTATGCATGTGGCTTCAAACGTTCTCAGTGTTGGGGCTCAGTGGTAGAGTGCTTGCCTGGCATGTGGGAGACCTTGCATCTGGTCCCTACCAATTGCAAAATCAAAAACAAAATTACAATGAGAGTAAAACCTGGCTGGAATTTTCCTACCTTTGCCTCTAGAAAAAACTTTTACCTCTTTAAAATTCCACTCTTTTGATATTTATAAATATTTCTTTTCTCTAAACGAATACATAATATGAACTAAGCAGATGTTAAT
Organism: Dipodomys ordii; assembly: GCF_000151885.1. Taxonomy (NCBI): domain Eukaryota; kingdom Metazoa; phylum Chordata; class Mammalia; order Rodentia; family Heteromyidae; genus Dipodomys; species Dipodomys ordii. Next base: position 985,707 of record NW_012267305.1, read on the forward strand.
GTTACAGATCATGTATTTATAGGGTCTTCTAAAACTTTTTCAGACCCTAGGGATCAATTGTGTCTGAGCAAAGTAATTGCGATTCTTTTAACACTGTGATGTGGACTCCTTCCACTTTTCCTCCTCAAACTTGGATTATAAATCCATCTTGATTGTGTGGTTGGCTGAATACAGCTCTTCTTGTATTACATATTCCCGTGATGCTCTATTTTCATGAGCACCACCTGCTCACGTTGTCAGATCCTTTGGATTTGACCACGGGAAGCTTTCTACATATAGAATAGTTGAGTTGTGAGTCCACCTGCATTGTGCCTAGTTCCTGTACACTGATGGGGAAAACATGATCTGCACTCTTAAAATGTCCACCCTGAAGCCTTGAGTTCAAGCCCCAGTAATAGCATTAAGGAAAACACTGGAACCTGCTCAGCCAGGCCAGGTTTAACTGACATATCTGTTCCTCTGCGCACTCCACATGAAGCAACTAACTCATTCCAAAGTCTCTGCCTTTAATGCAATGCCTTGATTTGGATAAGCTTAAAGGAAACCCTGATGATGAGGTGGGACACTGATAGGAGTAGTCATTATTTATCAATTTAACAACTGTTGCACTGTATAGCTTGTCTCATTTGACTTCACAACAGTACTGTATGTTGGACAAGATTTTTAAAAATACACTATTTCTATTTTTCTTAAAAGGAAACCAAGGTCCAAGGATGCACAAGGCATGCATAGGATCATAGAACTTATAGACAGAAGAGTTGGCAGATGATTCTAGGATATCTGACCAAGAATCAGAGCTCAGACAAAGAAGACCCTCTGTAATTTACCTTCTGACTCAAATGAAACTACAAAAGCCTTGAATACCTAGAGTATCTAGATCATCTCAGCAGCTTCCCAGGATTGATGCTTCTGTGTGGCATTTAATTATTCATTCAGTAAATATGCAGCAAGCTTCTAGATGTTTCAGGCACTAGGGACACAGAAGAGAACAGAGCCAAAACTATTTCCTGACTACCTAGAGCTTATAACTTAGTGGATGAGAAATCCATTGAATAGAAAATCTTCAAAAACCAATTACAACTTGAGATGGGTTGTAGATGTGAAGTTAAGAAACAAACTATAAGGGGGACCCACACCCAGTTTGGGTGATTAGAGAAGACATCACTGATGAAATCATATTTATCAAATTGAAACTTAAGTAATCAGCCAATGCAGTGGGTACACTTCTTCTCCAGAGGCTGAAGCAGAAAGTTCAAGACCAGCCTGAGTAACATAGTCACACCTTATTAAAGAAGGAAGGAAAGAAAAAAGGAAGAGAGGGAGGAAGGGAGGGAGGCAGGCAGGCAGGCAGAAAGGCAGGAAGGAAGGCAGGAAGGAAAGCAGGAAGGAAGGCAGGAAGGAAGGCAGGAAGGAATGATTAAAGAGGAATCTGGGAGTGAGCTGAACAGGCAGACGAGAACCTGAGGAACCACCTCTTTCTAAGCCAGCTTTGAATGGATGTGCTTGAGTTAAAACTGGACTCCTGAGAAGTTGTGGATGACTATGGAGTTGCTTTCCCATTCCTCTTAGATAGTTTAGGGACATCTGGAGGGAGGACAGTGGCCAACATGGAGCCATTATGTCTAAGAAAGACAAAGATGTTCCCTTATTAGAGGGCTCTCTGTGTGTGGGGGGCAAGAGGGTTCAATGGGGTATTGACCTCAGCTGGAAGTTTCTAGAAGTCAAGGTGCAGTGGGAAATTCATTGTGTTTTTCTGTTTTAGCTTCAGCAAAAAAATATTAAAGTGAAAGTCAAATGAGCAGCTGCCAAGACCAATGAGTTCTGAAAGTCAGTTGGGCTGAGAAGGCTATATTGTCTACTAAGAGTACATTGTGTCCTAAGCAAGTGCTGCCCCTGTGAAGGAAGATAACAAGGTTTCAGATAGTCTGTCCTCTGATATCCAAGCTTAAGGCAGAAGAATAAAGAAACACAGTTTGTTTCAGACCTTCCCTGGAGGAACAGAATACATTTGTCCTAGGGCTGCATTGCAAGAACTTTTCAATGGCGAGTGGCTGAGAGCTGCGGAAAATATCACATTCAGCTGGGAAGGCAACCCACCTGGTGAATAAGTAAGTCCATTTCTTTTATTCCCATACAAAGAGATAGTTGCTTTGTTTTTGCCCTTCAGGAATTGTGAGCTGGATGCCCACAAGGATGGAAATTCTTAAATCCTTGTTAGAAAATGTCTTGGAATCTTGGGGGGGCCTTTTTGAGGGGGACAAGAAATGGTTTATTGCCCCGTATAGCACATGGTGTGAAGGTGAAACTCCACATGCACAGAGCAGCAAGTGGCTGGGTGTTACAAGATGCCTGTCCCTGACTCAGCTACAACAATGGGGGAAGGCCCCTTGGGCCTTGCAGACAGTTGAGATGTCCCATTGGTTCACCTGTATCCCTAGACCAGAATCAGGTTAAGCTGAAATTCAGCAGGATGTTCATGAAGTGTTTAAAAGGTGAGTAGAAATAAAGGAAATATCTTTAGACAAAGCTTGGGAAACAGAATGACAGCTGTTCTAGAAGGACATTGCGTGTGGGCCAGCTGCTTTTTGTACAGTTGGGATCTCAAAGGTGGTCTCCCAAAACTTCGTCTGTACTGCACACTTTTTTTTTCCTGTGATCATTAAACTTGAATATGTGAACCATTACCAAGTATCTCGGCCATATAATCTTATGCACAGAATTTGTTCCAGAATGTTCCCTGCCCAAATATGAACAAATTATCTTTCTCTCCATATGTTATGTGCTCTGGTTTAAGAAATGACACTGCTGTCTTCAGTTAACAAACTAGAAACCCAGGAGTAATGATCACTAAAATAATCATTTTCTAAGTGTACAAAGTTTTTGTAATGGTGTGTCTACTTCTGTGATTTCCACTGTGCTGTGGGAATGAAATCACAGCAGTCCATTCAGAAGGGCTTCTTTCACTCAGCCTAAAGCACTAATAGTCATCTGGACTGATATGCAGATCAGTACTTTCTTGCTCGTCCGTGAATCATATTCCAATGGACGAATGGTCATGATTTAGTTTTCCTCACTCGTGGGATGTTTGAGTTGTTTCCAGTTTTTGTTTGACACTTGTGAGTGAAGCTGCTCTAAGCATTAAGATTCAAGTTTTTGCGTGAGCATGTGTTTGTTTGCATTTCACTTGGGTCAACAGCTCAGAGAGGACTGCTGGGTCACGTGTATCTTAAACCTACACTTCTTCCGAAGTGTTTTCATGTGGCTTCCAAAATGACAGTAGCAGGTTGCTTTCCTAGCAGTGTTGTATAAAACCTGCAGTGTAACAATGTTCGATAGGAAATGGACTCATTACCTTGCTCATGTAACTGTAACCCCTTTGTACAGTATCTTTAAAATAAAAAATATATATTTAAAAAAAACCTGCAGTGATTCAACCTTACCAGGGCTCAGTTTGTCAGCTTGGGTTTTCTATTTAGTTTTTTGTATGATAGTGATTTAAATAGATGTGAGTACAGAGGTTCAGGCTTTGCAAGCAAGCAAGTGGAAAAGAAGGCCATAAGAGAAATAGGATGACACACTCCCTTTCATTGAGCAGCCCCACAGAATCCATCTCCACTCATGTGGTCATTCCTGGTGATCACCTGGCCACTCCCCTCACCCTTGCCAACTCGGTTGACTCTGCAGATCTGAGGGATGCACACTGAAGGGTCCACTGAGGCGCCCTCTATGGACAGAACTAAATTTTGGAGCCATAGGGAGTAGGGAGCAGATAGCACTTGTGTGTTTTCAAAGACAGAATGGGGCGGGGCTCCAGGCACCTGGCCAGATGTGATAAGCCCTGACTACTGCGTCAGAAGCAGAAAGCAGTGAAGATTTCAGTCTCAGAAACTCACTGCAGGTATGTGGATTGGAGGGCACATCTTGTCACACCAACACTAACTCCTACATGTCGATCCACCCTGCAAAACACAGCCTTGGTCAGAAGTTTGTGGAGCAAAGAGGACCCAACGCTGTGACTGGTCCAGGTAAGAGCTGCAGGAGGAGAGAGGAAGCCTTCCATGACATAAAGGGTCCTCAGATAATAGAATTCCCTCGCAGAGCCACAGGGGGTGGCTGTTACTTGGCAGACCCTCAAACAATCCAGGCTTGTCAGTTTTTACTTGAAGTTGTCTAGTCAGTCAGTGCCTCACCTGCACCTTTGCTCTCCTCTCCTCCTCCCTCCCTGATTCCTCCTTCTATCTCAAGAACCCCCAAAAGTCAGATTGCTAGTATGAGGTCTTTGGAGGGATTCAGCCAAGAAATGTCACCTCTACGTTTCAAATGAGAATTGGAGTGGGTGTTAGGGAGCCAGTGTTCTTGATCCCCAAGACAGATTCTCACGTGAGCTGCATCCTCACTCTGTCTTCCAGGTGCCAGGAACAGTGAAGGATTGAAGGAAGAGGAGGCATCCTGGGAGCAGACAGAGCCAGGCCTTCCCAGTAAAGGGAGCTGCCAAAACTCAAGGTGATGAAAGAGGGGAAGCTCTCACAAAACACATGGGACCCCAACTCCAACCTGCCGCGGCCATCCGCTGGCGAATTGGCCTCTCCTCTCTTCCTCTTCTTGTGTCTCACACAAAAAGGGCTATGGCATAAGGAAGATAGCTTTGAGTAGTCAGAGAGGAATTTCAAACCTTGCCAATTATCAAGATGATTTTCTCAGAATGTCCCTCATTGATAAGGCCCATATAGGTACCTCTTTTTGACACAGCTGGGCAGATATAGTAATATGTGGCCTTCTGCCCTGCCTTTTGTACCATCTCCTTGTTCTGAGTTGGCTTCAGACTGGCAGAGGGTTGGCAGTCCATACCGTGCACAGACTGGTTATCCATCACAGAACATTAAGGAACCCACAGAGAAAGAGGGAGTACTCTTTACCAACATATGCAACAGTAATCCCTCTGTACATCACGTTTAGAATAACAAGACTTTTCAAGCGGAAAAGGTCAGATAATGTGATGTCAGGAAAATGAACCCTTAGACATGTATTTTAATGTTTTTTCTTTCATGCATGTGTTTCTAATGCATTTATAAGACTATCTCTTTGTTGCTTTGTATG
>NW_012267305.1:991173-1006173 GCF_000151885.1 Dipodomys ordii
AAGCTCTGAGAGCCACCTGCCCCATGAGAAGCCACACCATTCCTTCCTCAGGCTCTCAGGGAACAGACCACCAGGAAGCCAGGAGCCTGCCCCCCCCAGAAAACACCAGCAATAAAATATTTGCTAGAACACCAAGGGTGGAGTTCTAGGCTGCATCCACTCATGTGCTCCCTCTCTCCCCAGGTCTGGGAGTCTGCATCACCAAGTTCTTGCCTGCTGTGCCCAACGACAGCCATGATACCGTATCGTCAGAGAAGCTGGCAAGGCGAGTGTGAGGAAGACTCTCAAGACTGGAGAGAGGCGCGGCAGGGCCTGGTGGGTGGGTCCCCGGTCCTGGTGGCCGAGGAGGAGAAAGAGATGGAGCAGAGGGAAGAGGAGATGGCTACTATCTCTTCCCACAGCACTGCTGTGATCCCAGCCACTCCAAGGGTGGTGCCTGCTACTGGGGTACCAAGTGCTCCCCAGAGTCCTCCAAGAGCCTCCTCTCCCCCCATTGAGTTGGTTTCTATTACACAGAACCAAGTCAATCAGGGCTCCAGGAGCCGAGTAGTGGACCGACTGTTCCCCAGGGGTGGTCTGGTAGATCCTGAATCCTTGTTGACAAATTCTATACCCTTAGTACTCTTCTTGCTTATCAAGTATGGAATGAAGGATCTGATCACCAAAGTAGAAATGTTGAATGTCATCAGAAATCACCATAATTACTTCTCTATGATTTTACGCAGAGCTGCTGATTGTATGCAGCTGATCTTTGGCATTGATGTGAACGAAGTGGACCCCATCAATCATTCCTATGTCCTTGTCACTTCCCTGGGGATTACGTATGATGGGTTGCAGAGTGATGTCCAGGGCATGCCCAAGACAGGCCTTCTGATTATGATCTTGTGTATCATCTTCATGAAAGGCAACTGTGTCTCTGAAGAGGAAGTCTGGGAATCACTGAATAAGATGGGGGTGTGGTCTGACAGGGAGCACTACCTGTCTGGGAATCCCAGGAAGTTAATCACTGAAGATTTTGTGCGGGAACAGTATCTGGAGTACCGGCAGGTGCCCAACAGTGATCCTGTTTGCTACGAGTTCCTGTGGGGCCCAAGGGCCCATGCGGAAACCAGCAAGATGAAAGTCCTAAAACACTGGGCCAAATTTAGTAGGTGTCATCCAACCAGCTTCCCTGCCCTATATGAAGAAGCATTGAGAGAGGAGGAACAGGGTCTCTAAGATTTAAGTCATAATCAAAGCCACTCATGGCCCAAATGCAATGGCACATGAGGCCCACTGTTTGAAGACAGGAGTCAGCCTTCTTAGCGAGTTGAGTTGAACACTTGGGGCAACATATGTGGGTGACTTCAAGTTGAGTAATATTTCCTTCGGAATTGCTCAGCTGTCCTTTTTGATTAAGAGTTGATTCAACTTCATAATGAAAAGTTATAAATGACAATAATCACCTATGTATTGCTGTTAAGAGAGTTTAGGAGTGAGTGTTTCTAACTGTTCAATCAACAAAGAAACCATGTCATTTTGTCACTTGCCAATGTGTTAACATGCAGTGTAGTATGTGATTCCTTGGAAATGGGATATAAATCGTCGGTGAAACAGACAAATATAAAGAAATGGAGAAATGAAATGTTAATTCTTCCCTTTCTTCAATTGTCTTCCCTGTGACATTAAAAAATATGTATGTTGACCTGGATTTTTCTGGGCTCTAACTTGAATGTAGATGAAATTAAATCTTAATAAATGTGTTCCCCAACTTACTGTTCCATTCATTCTTCACCCCTTCATTGAACACCTGCTTTCTGGAAGATGTTTGATTACTGGCGGAGGTATTAGTAAATTGGGTTTGATCCGGCCCACATTTTCTCATAGGATGATGGTGTCTAGGACCAGCACTCGCGTCAGGGGGTGTTGAGATGTCCTCAAAGATAAAAAGAACACATGAAGTAGGGATGAGGAGGCAGGGATCCAAGGACAGCAGCCCATGGTCAATGTCCATAGCCAAGGAACATCACAGCCTGTGGAAACTGCAGTTCTTCCAATGGGAGTTTATTGTTGTGAGGCTTCATGGTGATGGGGAGCAAATCATCTGGAAACATGACTCAGGCCTGAGAGAATGGGAAACGACTCTGAGCAGTTCCCTTTGCATCCTGGCTGAGGTGGAGAGGAACTTCTTCCTGGGGCACACATGAAGGGTGAGGCAGAGCTCAGCACAAAAACCAGGCAGTTTTGAATCCAGATTTGTAGACCAGGGCCACAGTCCAGGAACCTCCAGTTAGGTGGTCCAGCTCCTCATCTTTGCATGTCAAACAATAAAACACGGTGAAGACAGAGAAAGGAAATGTATTATATTGCAGCCATGGGAAGACAGCACTTCACTACTTTGTGCCATCGGTTGCCCTGGTTCTCAGGCCTTCGGGCATACACTGGAATTATGCGGCTGGGTTTCCTAGGCTTCAAAGTCACAGGATATCCCAGACTTCATAATCATGTATGCAAATCATTCAAACGAATGCTTATACCACCTGTGTGTGTCTGTGTATATTTACTATATTGATTGTTTCTTTGTGCAAATATGTATAAAAATCCTTAATCAGCCAGGAGCTGGTGGCTCACACCTCTAATCCTAGCTACTCAGGAGGCTGAGATCTGAGGATCTTGGTTCAAAGCCAGCCTGGGCAGGAAAGTCCGTGAGATTCTTATCTCCAATAAACCACCAGAAAACCAGAAGTGGCACTGTGGCTCAAGTGGTAGAGCACTAGCCTTGAGCTGAAGAGCTGAGGGACAGTACCCAGGCCCAGAGTTCAAGCCCCATAACCGACAAAAAAAATTCCTTAATCATACATACAAACATGGCATACAAGTACTAAATTGAAACAGGACATAGGCTAAAATGTAAAAGCAAAAATTATAAAACTTCTGGAAGAAACTAGAGGGAAAATGTCATTGTACTCATACTTTAGGCAAATTTTTTACACCAAGCAGCAATTCATAAATGAACAAAGTGTCAAAGTAGGCTTTATCTAAATCCAAAACTCCTATTCTTTGAGGAACATTGTTATGAGGCTTAAAAAATACAAGTTACTGCAAAGACAAAATATATTCAAGGTAAAATGAATTGTGTGCAGATATATGAAGGGTTCTTAAGATTCAGAAGCAAGAAACAAACACTTCACTTTTTAAGTGGAGTTAAAATTTTGAAGAGAAACTGCAAGTAAAATATACATTTAAAATGTATGAATGGTTAGTAAACACATGAAGAGATGCCAAAATGATGAATGAAGAGATAGGTGGGACAATGCAGTCAGAGCAGTCAATGCGCAAATGTGAGAATGGAACCAGATAAATTGAGAGAATAAGTGAGGCTTGGAGAAAGGGGAGAATGATGGAAGGAGTGACATTAACCAAAATAGAGATCCATTGTGCTCACAAAATGATTTGTGATGTGAAAGCCCTTTGTGCAACTACTTGAAGATAATAATAAAAAATAAAAGCAGAGTCTTAAAACCAAGTTTAAAACATGTGTACAATATTATTTAGACAACCCACGCCTTGGTATTTATTCAACTAAGCTGCAAGCACATGTTTACACAGGACTTGTACACAAATGTTCCCCACAGCCTTGTTTGTGACAGTCACAAATCAGAAGCTTTACAGATGGCACTAGCAGATGAATGGATTACAAAAGCAAGAAAAAAAAAGAAGAAACTATTGACATGGTCCACACAGGTCAATCTTAAGATAAGTATGCTAATGAAACAAGACTAAAAAGAAAAATCAGACAATCGAGAATGATTCCATTTACATAATCATCTGGAAAATGTAAAGGAATCTATAAAGACAGAAAGTTGCTAGTGGCTACCTGAAAACTGGAAGTGGGGGAGGGCAGGAGTCAGAGGATTACTCAGAAGCTTGAGGAAGATTTGGGGATAATGGTTTTCCTGGATGAATATAGGTGTCAAGTATATGTAGTTACATATATGTACAGCAACAAGCCATTAATAATAATGGTAAAGGCAATCATCATCATCACCACCACCACCACCACCATCATCACCATCATCATCATCATCATCATCATCATCATCTTCATCATCACCCTTGATCAAAATAAATCATTTCTCTTAGGTCTAGCTCCAACTTTGGTCTACTGTGAGAACTTATCTACTGGCCAGGCTGATGGTGAGAACAAAAGTTCTTTGTGTTACTGAACATTTACTCTGTTCCTGGCACAGTGCTAGCTGCTTGTACAGGTATTAGCATGTGTGAGTCTCATGGAAAACTTGGGAGGAAAGTAAGAGATTGTGAAGATTGCAGACGCTGGCCTTCCTGCCCTGTTAATGACAACAATGTACTCAAGGGGGAAAAGCCAAAACTTCACATATGCTAGTGACTGAGTCCTTTGGCCAGGCCTTGAAAGGGCAGAAGGTGAGCATTTCCAGAACTAGAGCTCACATCATAAACAGTACGGGAAACCCACTTCACTTTCAATGTGTCACAATTTTGAGAATCAATTCCCTTGACACACAGAAAATCAGATGTAACTCTGAGTTCTGAAATAGCTGTAGAACTTTAGTTACTACTTCCAGATGAACCTTCCTGGAGATTCTGCTGTACTTCCCTACTAGTTACAAAAAAATCTCCCCAAGTAACATTCATGATCAAACTCAAACTCTGGACTCAGTCACTTCTTAACAACTCTATACTTGATGAACACTTCATCATCTTCTAAAATCTTCCTTATAATCATCATTTTATAATTTTCACAAAAGAACAAGAATTCAAATTCCAATTTAGCTGCTCATACTCACTATAATTTAGTCAATTATGGGCTTTCTACTATCAAAAGACTGATAATAAATTGTGGATAAGGATGTGGAAATTTCAACTGTCATGCATTTAAGTTTGAATGTAAAATGGTGTGTTCACTTTGGGAAACAGTTTGGCAGTTCCTTAAAAGGAACAGTTTCCATATGACATTGCAATTCTACTTGTAGCTAAATGGGCAAGAGAAATTCAAGCATATCTCTACACAAAGATTGGCACACAAAGGCTTATATCAGCATTATTTACAATAGGTAGAAATGATGTATATGTCCATCAGTGAATGAATGAATGATTGAATAAACAAAATGTTGTATATTCATAAAATGGGAAGCTATTTACACATAAAAAGGAAGGATGAAGCCAGGGGCCAGTGGCTCATGCCTGTATTCCTAGCTACTCCAGAGGCTGGCACCAAAAGGATCACATTTTAAAGGCAACCTGGACAGAAAAGTCTGCAACTTATAATTAATCAGAAAAATACTGGACAGGAGGCATGAATCAAGTGGTATAGTATCTGCCATAAGCAAGCAAGCATAATGAGGCCCTGAGTTCAAAGCCCAGTACCAATACAAAAAAGGATAGGTTGATACCTCATTCTTCAAAACATGCTAATTGAAAGACAGCAGACACTAAAGTCACATAATGTATGATTTCCATTCATATGTAAAGTCCAGACACATGATGGAAATAAAATCATAGCCACTCAGGAGTCTGAGATCTGAGGATTATGGTTCAAAGTTAGCCAGGTCAAAAGTCTATGAGACTCTTATCTCCAATTAATCACCAAAAAACCAGAAGTGGAGTTGTGGGCCAAGTGGTAGACTGCCAGCCTTGAGTTAAAGAAGTCAAGTGAGAGGTTAAAATCCTGAAATCCAGTAGGGACCAATTAAGTTTTCTCTTAATCTGCTAGCTTGTTTCTAAAGTGGTGGGGATGAAACCCCCACTTCGAACATGCTACAAAGGTGCTCTGCAACTGAACCATGCTCACAATGCTTACATAGGCAAACTTAAGATTAAAAAGTCAACTGGTGATTGCCAGGGGTATAGAAATGGGAGAAAAAATAAGTGACTGTAGATTTACTTTTTAATTGAAAATACATTAAATTTGATTATGAGGGTGGTGTCAACACTTGTATCAGCTTTCTGATATTCATTCTGTCAAACTGTCTACTAATTGTTCAAAGGAGTTTCACTCCTGTATATACTATACTTTGGTCAGCTTGGTCACATGTATATGTGCATGTTCCTGTGTGGCTTTACATGTGAGGTTGTATTTTGAGTCTAAAATCTACATATGAGAGAAAACATAAGCCCTTTGTGTTTCTGAGCCTAGCTTACTTTACTCAGAGAATGATTTTTCCTGGTCTCCTGTCAATGACGATTTTTATAGTAACAAATACAATTAGGGAACCAAGAGAACACTGAAATTTTCTTGATTGACCTCAATGAAACAATGGGAAGGATATGCATCTAGAGGTGAAAATGCCTGTATATTTGAAAAATATTGGTGTCAATTCAATGTTTTTGGTTGTTTTAAGGTTGAGAAGAAGGCAACTATTCAACAATAACATATAGCAAGTGGAAAACTGAAGTTGCTTATCCTCCCTTCATTATCCAAGATTCATTGAATGAAAATAAAAGCCTGTCAATAATCTCTAGATGTGGAAACTAAGACTCAACAAAGTGAAGTCACTTGGCCAAGTCATTCACAGAGGCTCACACCTTCCCGGGTACTGCCTCCGAACTTCTTTTTTTTTTTGGGGGGGGGGTCCGGTCGTGGGGCCTGAACTCTTGAGCTCAAGGCTAGCACTCTACCACTTGAGCCAGAGTACCACATCCAGCTTTTTTCTTTTTTTTGCTTATGTGGTGCTGAGGAATCGAACCCAGAGCCTCATGCATGCAAGGCAAGCGCTCTACCACTGAGCCACCTTGCCAGCCCTGCCTCAGAACTTCTTAAGACATGCTACCTCTACTGGTAAGTCAGCAAGAAGCATCTTCTCTTACTAAATGTAGGGCATGTCTCATAAAAAATTATAGAGCTATCATTGTCTGCAATAAAAGTCTCAGCTAGATTTCTCTTTTTAATGGAAATATTAAAAACATCATTTCAGAGAACATTGTTTATTTGCGATATCTTTTCCTGTTAAGTTTGATTTAATGTTTAAGCAGAGAGATCTAATCTCATATAAATCTCAACAGTAAATAATTCAGGCTTCAAATCAGATAAGGTATGAATTCATCTTCCAGATCTCTATTCCTTTCTCTAATTGACAATACAGCCTTTAGCTCTCCTTTATACAAGGAAATGAACTTATAATTGAATGAGCTCTGAATTACACAATGATCAGTTCCTTTGGCTTTGGAGTTTTTTTTAAACAATTAGAAACCACAAGTTTCTCAAATTCAAGTAGGCATATATTTTTGTTTACTGAACTGCTTTATATTTGCATGAGTAGGTAGAAGCTACCTACTCATGAAGTGTTAATTATAACTGAGCCTTATATACAGAAATTCGAACACCTAAAAACAATACTAGATGTTTATGTACCACTACGTGACATGCATTAAAAACCTGTGTAATTTCCCATGCGCTGATTCAGAGAGTGGAATTTCATTCGTTCATCCTGATGTCTAGCTTTCTTTGTCAGCCAACTTCTGATTGTTCGTTGCTAAGGAGTCACAATGGTAGACCTGAGTTGAGATGTGGAATTGGGGTAGACAAGGGGGTGAGCAGACATGGAAAGGGATGACTTAGATCTTTTCTTTTTTTTGGGGGGGGTCCGGTAGTGGGGCCTGAACTCTGGGCCTGGGCACTGTCCCTCAGCTCTTCACCTCAAGGCTAGCGCTCTACCACTTGAGCCACAGCACCACTTCCGGCTTTTTTCTTTTTTCTTATGTGGTGCTGAGGAATCAAACCCAGGGCCTCAGGCATGCAAGGCAAGCGCTCTACCACTGAGCCACCTTCCCTGCCCCATAGATCTTTTCTTTTCCAAATCCACTTACGGTCTAGAAAGCTATTAAGGTAAGTATATTTGTCTCATTCGGATGGTCAATGAAAGGAGAGGGAAAGGATGAAAATGTGGCTTTACTATGGCAGAAAATAAGGCTGAGAGCATAGTTCAGTGGCAAAGCATCAGCTTACCATGCATAAAGCCATGGATTCCATGCCCAACTCCAAAAGAAAAGCAAATAAACAGAAAAGAATGGGAGAAATTCAGCAGTCATAATCAATAGGGCTGAGTGGCATGGAGGAAATAATACAGATGAAGGAAACAGTAACAGCAGTGGTACAGAAGCAGGAGAGGCAGGTGAGACCTGGCACTGAATAGCAACAAACACAAAGTGTGATGGACTGTGTTTGGCAAGATTTAAGTCTCCAGCAAAGACATGCGGGTAGAAACATTCACTTCAGTGCTGTGGTGGCATTAAGAGAAGTTACATGAAGTTACAGAATCCAAGGTTGATTTCTGTAACTAATCCATCTAATGACAATGGCTTATAGACTACTCTCTGCCTAGGTCCCACTGGAAGTTTCCATCACAGCTGATAATGAGAACAGGGAGATCCAAGGACTTATAACAACTTATATACAGAAATTCAAAGACCTAAAAACAATTTTAGATGTTTAAGCACCACTACATGACATACATTAAAAACTGAGCCTTTTTCTGCATCTGACAAGATAGCATAATTGTTGTGTTTCCTTAGACCTTTGCAAAATCAACATGAAACTGGAGAGCAAAAGCCAAGGCAAGCTGTCTTCTTTTGATGGGCCCCATAAAAACTCTGAGGGAATCCTCAAGCTACATCCTTTTAAAATGACAGGGATTGATTTCAGAATGTACAAGGATGCAATGTGGAGGTCTTGGCACTAGAAATTGTGACACCATAAAGCTGGTTCTCCAAATAAAAACCCACATGGCAAATGGGGAAATTAAGAAAAGAATGTGGCTACAATGGTACAATAATCTTAGCAATAATCTTTCCAGAAATTTTTAGCTCCACAGCTCAGAGCTGCTGTCACCCATAGAACAGAGTTATAGGGCTGGGAAGGTGGCTCAGTGGTAAAGTGCTTGCCTTGCATGAATGAAGCCCTGGGTTCAATTACTCAGCACCACATAAGCAGAAAAAGCTGGAAGTGGCGCTGTGGCTCAAGTGGTAGAGCACTAGCCTTGAGCTGAAGAGCTGAGGGACAGTGCCCAGGCCCAGAGTTCAGGCCAAGCTACCGACAAAAAAAAAAAAAAAAGCTGTAAATCCCAAAAGAGGAAAATTAGACCGAAGAAATACTCATCAGGACTCCTTTTTTTACCTACATTGCCAAAGGTTTTGTGTGTCTACTCTAATTCTAATGCTCTATTCTCCCTAACCCCATCAGTCTACAACACTTTTCTATTGTGCATTTGACAGTTGAGGTCCACATTAGTCACCATTTTCAGGCATTAAAATCTAAAAGCAAAATAACACTTTACTTCTTGATAAGAAACCTAAGTTTTGGGGCTGGGAAGGTGGCTCAGTGGTAGAGCGCTTGCCTTGCATGCCTGAGGCCCTGGGTTTGATTCCTCAGCACCACATAAGCAAAAAGACAAAAGCCAGAAGTGGCGCTATGGCTCAAGTAGTAGAGCGCTAGCCTTGAGCTGAAGAGCTGAGGGACAGCGCCCAGGCCCAGAGTTCAGGCCCCACGATCAGACCCCCCCCCCAAAAAAAAGAAACCTACGTTTCAATAGATAACAAACCCCAATTTTGTGCTTTAACTAACTCCCCTATATCTCCTTATAAATGGAGCTATATGAGGCCTGGTGGTGCTAAAAATCACAAAGATGAAAAGATTCACTCCTCCCGTAGTTTATGGGTGTGAATTTCTGTGATCTTCTCGCAAATACTTCTTGTTTTTATTGATATGTGTATCCCCATGTTGGGCAAAGATAGTTCAATTAGTTAGGAATAAACATATGTTTTAAATTGCATGTAAAAGATAATTTAAAATTATTTTATTTATTGGTTTTTAGTTTAAAATAGTACTTAGTATCGTATTTTCTTGAGAAAAGTTCAATGTACATTTATAAAAATTATAAAAATGATTTCAAAATGAAGAGGGGGACAGAAAAAGATTCCATAGAAGAGATTTTTTTTTCAAGTAGGTAATCATGTGCTTCAGGAAAAAAGTTAAAAGAATAAATAGGGGAGGGATGATGATGGGGAATGATGGAAAGGGTGATATGGATGAAGATGCAGTGTACATATAAATTGATGTTGACTTAAAATTCATATGTACAATGAGGTAAAGATGATACGGAACTAAAATAAATTTAAAGGAAAGACAAAAGGCTTTTAAATAAAAGTGTATTTTGCCCTAAACTGTATCCTAAAGCATGCTCCAATACCAAGCACTAGTGGCTTACACCTGTAATTGTAGGTAGCTGAGATCTGAGGATTGTCTTTCAAAGTAGGCCTTGGCAGGAGGGTCTATGAGAGTATTATCTTGAATTAACCACCAATAAGCTTAAATTGAAAGTGTAATTCAAGTGGTACAGTTCCAACCTTGAGTGAAAAGAGCTAAGGACAATGCCAGGGCCCTGAGTTCAGGTCCCAGTTCTGATATTCTCTCTGTCTCTGTCTCTCTCTGTCTCTGTCTGTCTCTCTCTCTCACACACACACACATACACACACTACACACAGAGTGTAAAAAAAAAGTGAAAGAAGTTCCAAAATGGAAAAAAATAAAATAAACAAGCAACAAGAAATTGAAAGGATCATCAAAGGAATATAGAAAATAGGATGCTTTGAAAAGTAAGTTAAAGATGATTATAAGCAGTTTACGTATGCAATTAAACTGACTGTAATTTAAAAGTTAACCAAAGATTTTGAGGGTCAAGATTTAATACAATGATGTTGTAACACCTATTATTTTTGTTTTAGGATTTTGTTGCTAGCATTTTCAAAATGACTTAAAGGAGAGATTTTGATTTATCAAAATAATAGCTCATACTTGTAGCTATTCTGGAGGCTAAGATCTAAGTTTGAAGTTTGCAGCCATCCCAGGAAAGAAAGTCTGAGACCCTTATCACCACTTAGACATCAAAAAAAAAAAGAATAAAAGCTAGAAGTGAAGCTCCCAGACAGGCACCTCCTTTAAAAAGATAAAATTTGTTTCCTGCTAATTCATCTTCTTAGAAAATTGAATTCTAAGAGGATGAGTAATTTGGTAATGTTTTGCAAGTACACATGGGGGCAGCATAGAGAAACTCAATGGCTGACCATTTGTACATTGATGGATGCCAATCTAGAAGAAAAGAAACATTAATGAGCAGATTGAGAATATGGGTGTCCAATACTAGGGGAATTATTATGCTAAGTCGGGTTCTAGGTTTTCAAGACAACTAGGATTAGTTGCTCATGGACAAAGAGCCTCCTATAGTCTGTTTTCTAAAGTCTTCCGATGGCCCACTGGACAGACTAAAGCACGTCTGGAACAGACGGTCTAACGGACTCTTCCAGGAGGATTCCAAACTGCCATATCAC
This sequence comes from Dipodomys ordii, assembly GCF_000151885.1. Lineage (NCBI taxonomy): Eukaryota > Metazoa > Chordata > Mammalia > Rodentia > Heteromyidae > Dipodomys > Dipodomys ordii. The sequence continues at coordinate 1,002,514 of NW_012267305.1, forward strand.
ACGTGACCCGCCTTGACGCGACACTTTCTCAGTCAAAAGTAGTTTGGAGCCCTCATCGCCCCCATTACCTAATAAATAACTGCTCCAGTTTCCATGCAACAGTAAGCAATAAGAGAGAAAGGTAACTGTTAGGTAGATAGGTTAAAAAAGAAGAAAGTGGCTTACTGACAGGAGACAAATAACGTATGTCACATCAGGATGCTTTCTCGTTCCCGTGATGCCTCAGGCTCCTCTTCAAGTCCTTCTTCCCATAATGCCTTGGGACGAAGGCATGTCATACTAGCACAACCAATAAAAAAAGACCCAGGGAGCATGCACAAGCCATCAAGCAATAGTTCTGAATCCTTGGAGAGAAGAATATGTGGGAAGAGGACCATAGAATAAAACTGCTGTGGAAAAGGACTCTGTTGGACTCTTCTCTCTCTCTTTTATTTTTGTTTCGTTTTGGTCAGTCATAGAACTTGAACCTAAGACCTGCGCACTAACCCCAGGCTTTTGGGCTCAAGAACGAGCGCTCTACCACTTGAGCTACAGCACCACTTCCGGTTTTCTAGTGGTGTATTGGAGCTAAGAGTTTCATGGCCTTTCCTGCCCATGCTAGCTTTGAACCAGGATCCTCAGATCTCAGCCTCCTGAGTAGCTAGGATTACAGGCCTGAGCCAACCGTGACCAGCTGAATTAATTTTTTGAAACCATTCGCACAATTCATGGCTGTATGCATAGTCTCACTACTTTATTTCATGGCTTTAATTTCAAACAAACTTACTCTGTTTAAACAAAACTTTACAAACAAAGCTTTAATGAAAGTTGCCAATCAATAGAAGGTGGCAGATGAAGGAAAGCAATGGAATCTTTTCCTGGGTGAGTATTACTAGGAGGGGTTTGGGCTGCCACAGGTGATGAAGGAAGTTGAATACTGTTTAAATATATTGTACACAACTATGAAAATATAACAAGGTACCTGTTGGAAATTTTTCTGTGGGGGGGGAGGAAGGGGAGAGGGGTATTGATAAAGTGGTAAACATACGTGAGACATAACAATGAAATCTCTCCCATACAACTGATGATAAGCCAACTTTATAATTGATATGAACTAATTGAACACGCATGTTTCATGGAATGTGATATTTGAATATATGAATACAAGTTTTAACAATCAGATCAGGGTACCTAGCAAACCTCCAATACATCATTTGCTTCTGTTGGGAACATTAAACATTGTATTTGCTATTTTTTATTTAAATTTTATTGTAAAGTAGATGTACAGAAGGCTTACAATTATGCAAATCAGGTAATAAATACATTTCTTCTTGAACAGTGTCACCCTTTCCCTCATTTTCTCACAGTACTTCACTTCCTATCCTCCCCCCCTCCCAAGTTGTAAACTACATTTCCAACATACTGCATAGTAAGTATTACTACTGAATTAGGTCACCCTGTGTCCCACCATTTCAGCACTTCCCCTACCCCTCCCCAAATCAGATAAACTTACATACAAGACAAAGGCTACAGTAATCAAAAATAGTGACAAAAGAGAATAAACTGAAGGAACAAAAAGTAAACAAAAATAACAACACAGTACAAGAAAAAAAAACTCTTGTTGCCATTTCTTAGAGTTCATTTCAATAAACACCACCCAAAGAAACATAGCTGAATGGTTTCCCTAATTGTAGTAACTAGAATGTGTCTATAAATCTACAAGTGAACCCAACAGATAGTAAAAGAAAATGATTACACTTGGATATGATCGATTAAACAGTACTCAAAACATTCACACAATGAAACCAAAGGAGGACATTCTTAGGAGAGAATCCCAATGGCTTGACCCCAATTCTAATATTAAAAAAGAAACCTAAGATACTTGATTTTAAAAAGCATTTGTTTTTCTACACTAAAAACATTGCCTCAGGCCCATACTTTTGGACCACAATCCTCCTTATTTTATGTTTCTCGTGATCACTAGGATAACAGGCACATGTGACCACACCCAGCTTCTTTTTTTTTTAATTGTCAGCTGTGGGGCTTGAATTCTGGATCTGCAACTGTCCCTCAGCTCTTCAGCTTAAGGTGAGGACTCTAGCACTTGAGCCACAGCACCACTTCCAGTTTGTTTTGGGTTTTGGTTTTGGTGATTATTTGGAGATAACGATCTCAGACTTTCCTCATCGGGCCAGCTTTGAAACAGGATCCTTAGATCTTAGCCTCCTGAATAGCTAGGATTGCAGGCGTGAGCCACTGGCGCCTGGCTCCAGCTTCTTTTTGATGACATAAAATATAGTGGACATTTTGCTCTCCTTGAACCATAGTTTCCAAGAAGCTTTTCAAAAGGGGCCAGGCTGTTTTCTATCTCTACCAGCAATCAGTTCCATTGTTTTGCATCCCCTTCACCACTGGGATAGGTTCTTTTTAATGACAATCTCATTTTCAAGTTAATTTGCAATTATTTAATGACTAATGATGTTGCTTATTTGTATTTCAAGTATTCTGTTTGGTCAAGTGTGTCTTGGAAGCTTTTTGACATTTTAAAAATGTATTTATATACCTGATTTCTTTCTCAATCTTTTCTAGTTCTTATTACTACTCTTAGAAATTTCGATTATTGATATTCATTGTTCACATGTACATGCATATATAATTCATTTACCTTTTCTCTTAAAACTTTAAAATTCCTTTGTGCTCATAGAAGGTTCTTGGTAGATTTTTTTAATGCTGATCCTGGGATTTGAACTCAGGGCCTTGGCACTGTCCTTGAGCTTTTGCTCTCAAGGCTCATGATCGGAACTTGATCCACATGTCCACTTCTGGCTTTTTTTAGTGTTTAATTGGAGAGAAGAATGTTATGCTCTTTCCTGATTAGGCTGACTGAACCACAGTCCTCAGATCTCAGCCTACTAAGTAGCTAGGATTACAGGCATAAGCCACTGGCATCCAGGTTTTGGTAGATTTTTTAATATATTTCTATGTAGACAATGATGTGACATGTAACCATAGATAGTTTTATTTCTTCCTTTCAAATGTGAAAAAAGTTGGTAAAGATGTGGGACAACGTGAAGCAGTCCAGTACGTATATAATGAAGTCTGTAAAATACAGATGGGATCAAAAAAAAAAACAACCCTAATGTTCGATGACCAGAAATCTTCCGATGTTAGGAAAAATACTAATCCACAAAAGCAAGAAACTTAACAGAACCCAAGTTTAAGTAACATGACACAAAACAACCCCCTGGCACTTGAGAACCACTTTGCTCAAAAAAAAATGATAAAAGAAGAATCTGAAAAGCAGCCAGGGTGATGTGTGGGGGAGAGACATGTTATATTCAGAGAAAGAAAATAAACACAACAGAAGATTTCTCACCGGAAATAATACAAGAGCACAGTGAAGCAATAACTTTAAAGTTGAAAACATTGTCAGCCATAATTCTATATCCAGTAAAAGTGTCTCTCACACATAAAGGTGAAGTAAAGATCTTTGCAGGCACAATCAAAGCCCTGGAAGAATGAATCACCAGCAGAACACAAGAAAGAAGAACATAACAGCCTTCAGAGTGGAGGAAAATGATACCAGAGAAATACAGATCACACTGAGAAATAAATAGTATTGCAAATGGTAACAAGATGTGTTAATACATAGCATTTTATTACTGTTTAAATCCTTTTGAA
>NW_012267305.1:1008673-1014320 GCF_000151885.1 Dipodomys ordii
GAAAATCTGTTTAGTTTTTACCAGAAGCTAACTGAGGCAGATTAGGTTGTGTGATTTGATTGGCTCCACATCACTTTGCTCTCCAGAAAGCAAGACCTCCTGACCTGAACAGAAACGTGTGGAGAGGATTCTTCTTTCCTTCCTATCAAGGCATAGAAGCTTGGTGGGGCGAGGAGGAGGTCAGGGGGAAGAGGAACACCATGAAGGAGACCCAGGGCTACAGTCCCACAGAGAAACTAAAACTAGTCCTCTTGTTTCCAGTCACCACAAAATTAGGTTTAGGCCCTGTTTGGGTTTTCACCTGCATCACTAAGCCATGCTATCAGCAAGTATTTATGCCTTTCACCCTGAAAAAATGCAATCTAGGAACAATCAGAGAGCCCAGTTGAAGACAAACTAAGCCAATTTTCCATGTCTCAAGGCATAGTACCCTGAAATTTTTTCTTTCTTCCCTTTCATTTTTGTTAAAGGGAAATAAACACCCCTCTTTGGAATACCCGAAATGTTCACTAGAACTTGAAACGGAGTGGTTATAGCCATTGCAATACCTTCTGCCATGCCTGGAGACTGCAGGGTCATGATCTTGGGGGCTGCCAGAAGCTAAGGAGTGCATGAGAAGATCCTGTAGAAGAATTGGACCTCAAATGGAGCTAGTTTACCAGCAAGGCTATTGCAATTAACCAGCCCAAATTTAGATAATGTAAGCCACAGAGGGAATGGCTTTAAGAAATGACTCATGGCTGGGCGCTGGTGGTTCACCCCTGTAGCCCTAGCTATTCAGGAGACTAATATCTGAGGATCTGAGGTTCAAAGCCAGCCCAGGCAAGGAAAGTCCATGAGATGCTTATTTCTAATAAACCACCAGAAAACCAGAAGTGGCTCTGTGGCTCAAGTGTTAGAGCACTAGCATTAAGCTGAAAAGCTAAGGAATGATACTCAGGACCAGAGTTCAAGCCCCATGACCACAAACTACAAAATAAAAATAATATATGGCTCATGGACTCATACTTTTGGAGGCTAGAAACATCAAATGGAGCTAATTCCTTTGGTTTGCTGTGACAGAGGTCTCTTTCCCTTGTAGATGGCTTTCATATTCTTGTGTCTTTCCATCAGTCATCTTCTCCATCCATGTCCTTCTCCAAATTCTCTGTTTTTGTAAGAACAGTCACAATAGTTTCAGGCTCACCCTACTAAACTCTTTATGTCTTGACACTGTAAAGCGCCTATCTCCAAATAAAGTCACAATCTGGAATACTGGTGTTAGGATTTCAATATATGAGCACTGGAAAGGGGTGTACAATTCACCCCATCACAAAAATTTTATCTCATTTGTCGACATGTTTTGACATCAGTGCTGTAGACTTTAATGATATGTCCTTTGGGAAAATCTCATTTCTTAATTTCATGACTTTTTTCTCAGTATTTTTTCACATTAATTACTCATGTACTCATAATGTGAAGGAAAAATTGTGCAGACACTTTGGAAAACAAAACATATGCCCCCAGATGACCCAGTAATCATTATTTTGAGTTTAATCTCTCTCAAAGTTGTAATTAGTCAACAAACTTTTTGAACACCAATTGAAATTTTATCTTGTTTATGTTGATTATTGAAGTACACCCTGTACCCAGCCTCATAGGTAAACAATACATGTTGACTTAAATGAAAGTGTACTAATGCAATCTGGCACATATCAAAAAATGAGAATGTTTCAAAGAATATATATGTTTATATACATATAAGAGTTCAAATTATAAATGTATTAGGAGGAATTGTAGGTATAAAACTCTGTAATAACCAGTAAGCCAATGTTTCTACACATGATTCTTCAAATATAAACAACTAAATAAATTTTTGACAAGTCAAATTTTCTCGAAATTTAAACCTTTAATGCTCAAGGAAAATGACAAGAAAATCCACAAAATGAGAACTTATTTGCATGTTATGTAGCTGGTATGGTCAATAATTACATGCAAACATTTTATGTGTAACTAATCAGTTAGATAAAAATGAAAGCCATATTAATACATTACTGTATTCCTTATAGTATAGCTATACTCAAAGACAACGGTTAACAAGGTTTGCAGATATGGAGAAATAACAATCAAACAATCTTCACACTTTGGACATTGTAATGTAAAATGATGCAGTGACTTTAACAAACAGTTGGGCAGTTTCTCCAAAAGTTAAACATAGAATGACCATATGACCCAGCAAATACACTCCAAGCTACTATAATTGAGGCCGATAATTGAGGAGAATTGAAAACAACTCTCCATAGAAAGCCTAAGCACAGATGCTCCTAGCAATATTATCCATAATCACTGTAATATGGAAAGAATCCAAATGTCCATCCACTGATGAATGGGTAAACAAAATATGTTCTATTCATACAGAGGGATATTATTCAGCTGTAAATAGATGAGATAATACCTCATCTATTTCTATAAGTAAACCCAACACAAATTCTCAGTTTTGGACAAAGTCAAATGTTACTTCTATATCTAAGCCATCATTTGAACCTAATTTGTCATTACCTCAAGAAAAGTATTTTGGGAGGGGAAAAAGGTGGGAAAACATTATCAACATACAAAGTAGCTGTTTTCTGTAGTTGGTATAGATAATTGCTACTCATTTAGTGAATTTGAATAATGCACATTTAGTGTCTTACAGTGTTAGGGATCAGAAGTCTGAAGTGCTAAGTTTATCTGGAAGATAACACCCATTGTTTTGCTCTTTCTTATTCCAAATATTCCCATATTCCTTTCCTTAACCCCCTTTATGCCGTCATCAAAGCTTGTGAAGGAGGTATAGGCTGAAAACTACACCACAATGATGATATGAGTAGAAGTTCTTTTATCTAAATGAATGATATACCAAGTCTATGATTTGAAATACAGTACCACTAAGATGTCAAATTTTCCCAACTTGATTTGTAGATTCTAAGCAATCACAAAAATATCCTAGGTTTTAATGGAACACTAAAACCAAATTCATATTATATATAATATGAATATATATAGTATGAACATGAATAGACAAAAGTATTAAATTTGTAATTTTAAATCCTCATGAAAGAATTTGTAGGCCTAATAGTTTCACTGGAAAATTCTATCCACTATTTAAAGAAAAATGAATACCAATCCTCTCCAACGTGTTTCAGCAAAGAGAAGAGGAAAATCACATTCTGATCCAGTATTACAAGGAAAAACAATGGCATTACATCCCCCAACAATGAAATATAAATCCTTCACAAGGTAATGATAGAGTAAACCAAGCTCCACACAGGAAGACTAAAACAACAGGAAGATGTTGAATGTCTAAAAGAGATGGAGAAAGAGAGAAGGAGATGTATTGATCAATGTTTCCAACATATTTTTTCTAGTGCTTATCAAAATGCTGCCCTTGGTTCTATAGGCATATGAATCCTAGAACAAAGTGAGATAATCTGACCACTTGAATTTGAAGTGGTGGTTCAGAGCTATCAAATGCATGATCTCATAATTAACCCCTTGAAGACTTAATTTCTCTATTTGCCAAATGGGAATGATACTAGCTCCTATCTCGTGAGGTTACTGAGTAGAGGAAGTAAGAAGTAGCTGAGCTATTGTAAATGCTATTGTAAATGCTCAACTAATTATAGGCACAATCTATAAAGAAGAAATTAACTTAGAAGCTAGATACGTGTTTTGGTAATCTTGGTAGATCTCACAGGATGTATTTTGGTATTGGCACTCAGCAGACTTGAACTTTTGTGTGAGCTTAAGAAGCAGGATGGAGACACAAGAAGACTAGATACTAGGTCTGCTGTTCCCCAGTTTAGGGAGACTTCTAGCTAGAAAGTGTGCTCCAGGTTGATACACATACACACTTTCGAGAACATGACTGATGCAAGGAAAGGACAACATAACATATTTAACTGAAAGCCTACCTAGCAGAAAGAATGGAAAGATAATTTTGTCATTTGCCACCAGGCCACTGTCACCTGCTATTTTCCCTTATGACATTTCCTGTGGTATTTTGGAAGTTGTCTCAATTGGTCTTTCAAAGTAAAACATCTTCTTTGTATACATTTAAATTCTTATTCATCCCATAGTTCCTTATGATTTCATACTCATCTAATTGTTAGCATGAGCTCCCTGAGGAGGTGAGTGAAATCCACAGTGATCAAGTTAAATTCACATTACATGATCAGTATTTACTTAGGTATATTGGGGAAAAAGCCTTCATAATTACAATGTCAGTATCATTACAAATGATTGCCTCATATATATGTCAGAGGAAATTAAGGTAATGTGTCTATTCACCTGAAGCCAGTTGAAGCCCTAAATCAGTTGAAAATCAAGAGAACCAATGGATCTTGGGCAGAGATATAAAAGGAATTCTAAAAATGGTACTGGAGTAATTGGACATACCTAGGCAAGAAAAAATAGGTACATAGGCCAAAAGCTCACGCCTTATACAAAAAAATAAACTCAAAAGAGATAAGGAGTTTAATGTAAAATCTAAAACGAACTTTATAGTGGTAGGAGAAAAATTTTGAGACTTTAGACCACTCAAATAGTCTTTAGATTGATACCAAAAATATAGTACTTAAAAAGAAAAAAAACCAATATCTTGGACCTAATCAAGTTTCACAGCTTTTGCTCTACAAAAGTCCATGTGAAAAGGATTAGAGGACGAACTTCAAATTGGAATGTTTTCAAATTATGTATCTAGCCATCAACGGTCTTGTAATTAGCGTACATGAAGATTTCTCAAAACTTGCCAGTAATCGGGGCTGAGAAGGTGGCTTAGTGGTAGAGTGCTTGCCTTGCATGCATGACGCCCTCAGCACCATGAAAGCAGAAAAAGCCAGAAGTGGCGCTGTGGCTCAAGTGGTAGAGCGCTAGCCTTGAGATGAAGAGCTGAGGGACAGCGCCCAGGCCCAGAGTCCAGAGCCACGACTGACAAACAATCTTACCCATAAAAATAATATCCAGGGCTGGGAAGTTGGCTCAGTGGCAGAGCGCTTGCCTTGCATGCCTGAGGCCCTGGGTTCAATTCCTCAGCACCACATAAGCAAAAAGAAAAAAGCCGGAAGTTGCGCTGTGGCTCAAGTGGTAGGGCGCTAGCCTTGAGCTGAAGGGCTGAGGGACAGTGCTCAGGCCCAGAGTGCAGGCCCCACAACCGGACCAAAAAAAATAATATCCAATTTTAATAAAAAGTGTCAATAGATAAAGACTTTATCAAAGAGCATAGACAGCAGAGCACATGAAAGGATGCTTAGTTAGCATCATTAGCCACAAGGGGGCGCAGATTCCCACCTGATTTTTTTTGCACACCTACAGAAATAGCTAAATTTCAGATAAAAAGAAAGAATAAATGAAAGAAAGAAAGAGAAGAAAGAGGAATAACACCAAATGTTGGCAAAGATGCAGAGTAATTGGCTGAGTCGTTCATTACTGGTAGAAATGTAAATAGTGTATCCACTTGGAAAACAGTTGGGATGCTTCTTATAAAGCTAAATATGCCCTCTGTACAGTATTTTCACAATAAAATATTAAAAAGCTAAATATGCAACTACTGTACAAGCTAGCAATTGTTTCTTGTAGCTGTGAATGTTTATGCTCATAAAACCTCCTTGTGAAAACAAAGGAGGAGGCT
>NW_012267305.1:1020193-1184012 GCF_000151885.1 Dipodomys ordii
CCCCCCCTTCCCCCGCCCCCGCACCAACGTTGTAAAGTTGAGCAAAAATCTTGAGCCCAGCCTTGGCGTACGTTCAAGCCTCGGTATTGGCATAAAACAAAACAAAATAAAAGTAACAGCAGAGCAACTTTCATAGTACAGCAGCTGTCTCCTAAGCATCCTACTGGACACCTACTTTCCCTTTAGTCTTGAATCACTATGGGGAGAACTGTTGTTGGATGAGCTGATCAAAGTCCACACACCTTGGAAACCAAATACTCAAAGTACTGTTTTTCATTGGTTCAAGTCTGATATTATATCCCACAGGCTTTACCTCTTCTCCACAGCAGATTGCGTCTCCTCTTCCAATCTCCAATTCAAGTACAGAGGGAAATAAAATCACAGAGGGAAAAGGAGATAGCGATGTGATGTGGGGTGGGATGATGGATAGGAAGATTATATAGAAGCTTTGGTTTTATTCAAAGTAAAACTTTTGAGCAAAAGAATGACACAATCTGTTTTTTACTTTTAAAATAAACTTGAGAAACAGTGCAAAGAATAGGTTGAAGCAGCAAGAGCAAGCTCGGGGCTCCAGGGTGATTTGGATAAGATAGGATGCTGATACCTTAGATCTGTATAGAGTAATGAGAATTGAATTTATCTAGAAAGAAATAGGAACAGAATTTGTTGCTGAATTGGATCTGGTTTAGGAGTAAGAGCTATCCAATTGAACTTCTTTGTTTTGGTGTAAACAGCCCCTATTTACTGAGTTGTGGACACCTCCTGGTTTCTGGGAGAAGATCAAGAATTTCATTGGAGAAGTCTGATGTATTCCCCAGTGGCTGTGCAAAATTTATTGTTGAATTCAGTTGGGTGGGAGCTGTGAGTTTGGGAGTAGCACATAGCTTTTAGAACCAGGAGTTGGATGATCTCTAAAAGGCGAGTAGGGAGAGCAGGTGGAGATAACCAAGGAATGTGCCTTCAGACCCTCTAAACTTAAGAGTGGATAAGGAGGAATCCTTTAGATCCCCCACACGCTTCCTCCAACCTCACATGTTTTGCTGCTCTTGCCCTCCAACCTAAAGTAGCTGCTTTCCTCTTGTGCTCCCCCGTCCCCAAGCATCATGTCCAACCCCTGTTTGGTATACTTTCCAGGTGGAATTCGCCCTCTGTACTTTGTCCTTCCAGCTATCAATAGATGTGTGTATCTCCACATCCTTGTTGCCAATTACCAGGCCTGGTTAAAAAAATCATGCTGAGCTGAAAGGAAGGGAGCTGCTCATCCTGAGCAAGGCATCCAGTGTGTATACCTTGGATTCCAGTAGAACTCTTGAAGCTGTCTGGTCATCATCCTGATCCAGACCCCAATGCTTTTCTTTGGAATAACTCCAGAATCAGCGAAAGACCATTGCATAATACTTAATTTTTTAGGGGGGGGGAGAGGTAGAGAATGAAACGTGCTATTATTAATCCCGTGGTTTGGTTTCAAGGCAGTAGATTAACTCATAAATTTAACCTAAGCTCTATTTTGATAGTCTTTAGTTGTGGCCCAGTTTTCATCGATTAAATTTTGGTAGGCCAAGCACTTGGATTGTTGGATTGAGGTAGAGATCAACTGAATTCAATTAATAATGTCTCAGAAATGTGCTAAGAATAGTACATGATTCAGTACCCAAGTTGGCTCTTTTACCACCACGCATACAAACAGTCCAGATAATGCTGCATATACAGGCTTTGAAATATGACTTCCTAACTCTGCCAAAGCTTCTAAATTCCAAACAGTTGTGAGCAATTTAATTGAGATAACAAAAACATTTGGGACAAAAATAATGTGTGGTAGAGTAATAAATATGACTTTTTTCTTATTGAAAAAAATTGGAACATTTTAACCTACTTGAGTTATATTTATATTACAAGAAATGGAAATTGTATTATTAATGAGGGATGCCTTTCCAGAATATATGCCAGAAAAGTAACGAAGTACAAAATGAGTACAAGTGGGGACACATTCATTCATGTCAGAACAGGAAGATGTGAACAGCTGAAATATGACCTCGGCTAATGTTAGCAATGCCCTTCAAGGGCCAGGCAAATTTTTCTCAGGCAAAAGGGGCCATGTATGGCTCAACGCTAGAGCTCAGCTTAGAGTACCTGTGTGGAGCCCGTTCTTGAGGACCCCACTTTGCATTGGCTATAGCCAAAACTGACCACATTTATTTTTGTTAGAAAAAACTTAAATGAGGAAATCTAAGAAGCTACTAGACACATTGAGTTCTAAGTTTCTGTAACTTTGTTTGTTTCCTACTCAGATTATATGTCAGTGAAAAATATATCCATCTAATGAGAATTTGGGAGACAATTGCTTTTGTTTGGGTTTGAATTTGATTTTTTAGTGTAATTTGTTTTCATGATTGCCTCCAAGGCTCTCTTGTATTGAAGCAAAACAAACTGTTCAGGTAAATGACAGCGTGACACTTTCATATTCATGATTCATTTGATGTTAGTCATAGATTTCCCCATTGGAAAGATCCATGTTTCATGACAAATGCTTCATATTAATTTTAAAAATGGATTCAGTGATGTCATAATTTCTCATTTTGTTCAGTCCCAAAGAAAACAGCATTCCCTGTAGAGAAAAGAGATGCATCCTGCCAGATAATTATTGTTGTTTATTATGGATGCACAAAGAACAATAATATGTTCTTTTTTAGCATATGCCCCTACTTCATAAAGGAGATGAATAAAAGATTAGAGAATAATGAAAGAATCATTATTATACTGTGACTCATTCTTTTATTTACTCTTTGTAGGTATATGGCAAGAAAGAATATTGAACTTGGAAAGCTAGGCTGCTCCTGGGACATTTGTAGCTAATGTCTTATATTCATCGCACTTACAGACACCCCACTCAGCCTGGGTTGCCAGTGAATTTCACTAATACTAGGGTCACTAAAACTCTGATTCAGAAACAGTTGGAAGGAATGCACAGGTCCTAAGGCTAACATACAGAGGTGGCAGAAAAGCTCTTAGGGAGAAAAATCTTCTGCAAATCCAGAAAATATTGGGTTTCTTTTCACATTTTCTTGAAGGGTGGCCAATTGAAAGGATAATAGAGTAGTTTCTGCTGTACCATCAGAGTGCTAGGCCGGGGAAGTGTTCTGACTTGGCTGTGGCGGTCTATTCCAGGGCCTGTAGTTAATAAATGCTGTTAGAAAATAGCACATGAGATAATTGTGCTGTGGCTGGTAGGCTAATGAAATGGGTGCAAGTTTAAAGGTGAGTCTGCAAAAGGCTCATGTTTTTAAATTGCTGTTATTTTCTGTGGGCTGTAGCCTCTGAGTGAAATCTGTAATTTCACCAAGCACCACGCTGTGCTAGCAATAGGAGCGGATTTTCATTTTGTTTAGGTATTTTTCCTAAATCATCTCTTTTTAACAAAACACATTAATGTAAATAAGGGCACCTAGACTCCACCCACAGCGTGCCAGTGTGCAAAGCAACCCAACTTGCAAAGTGTTACTGGAAAAATCAAGGGGAAATATGTCTCAGTAGGAGTTGGTCGACATCTACTGCGTGTGAAGATTTTGTATAATAAAAGCTGAGCAGTCTGTGCTCACCCCTATAGATTGCCTGTCCATTCTCTTCCTATCCATGAAGTACTTAGCCCATTTCAAAGCTCTACAAGCAAAGTGTGTGACAACTAAAAGCAAGACTATGAAGTTGGCATTAAAGCCAATTGTCGGGGCAGTGAGTGAAGTTCCTCGGGGATGGTGTGGCAATTTGGAGAGGAACAAACCTGAATTTCACAACATCTACTTTTTCTGTTTTTGTTTCAGTGTTGGGGCTTGGACTCAGGGCCTGGCCACTGTCCCTTAGCTTTTTTTGCTCGAGACTGGCGCTCTACTGGTTGAGCCCCGATCCCACTTCGGGCTTTTGAGGGGTTAATAGTTGATAAGATTTGCACAGACTTTCCTGCCCGGGCTGGCTTTAAACTAAGATCCTCAGATCTCAGCCTCCTGAGTAGCTAGGATTACAGGTGTGAGCCACTGATGCCTGACTTCAGTACATTTACTTTGGTGGCTTTCTGGAAATAAACAAAACAGCCACCTGGACACTCTCCTGCCTCCCACTTCTAGCAAAAGCACCCAGTGAAAAACATGCCTGACTCATACATAACTTCAGGAACACAGGTTTGTAGTAAAATCACAATGGTCGCATCAGTGTGAACAGAGGCCAGAAGTCAGCCTTCGTCCAAAGTCATTCTCGCAATGTCTATGGAAATACTCGCACATTGCTCTTCCTTCCACCCAACTCAGCCATGCAGTGTCTATTCTTCAGTTACTGTTCCTTTCAATAATTCCTGCAGGGGTTTCTTCCCCATTTGCCCAACTTGGGACACGGCTATACCAGTTAACACCACTGCTATCAGGATATTTCGTACAGAAAGAAATGTGGCCACTTTCTCCCCTTAACTTCACATCCAGCATAACTTGTCAAAGAGGGAAACAAGAAAGAGTATTCATTTCCTTCTGCCCTCCCTCTCTTTTTCCCTTCTCCTTTCCCCCTCCCTCCCCTTCTCCCTTCTTTTTCTTTCCCTCCCTTTCTTTCTTTTCCTTTCTGCATAAATCACATTTAAATTACCTGCTGGGGAGGACTATAAATGAGAGCCAGTTGTGCCTCATGAGTCACTGTTTCAGTGGGATCCAAAGCAGCCTTGCTTCAAAAAGCAAGTTAATTAATTTTGTGATGTGCCATGGAAATATGCTTTTAAAGATGAATCAAAACAGTTGCGTGCCATTGTCTAAAAATAAATAAGCAACACAAATTACTGTCTGGTCTTTGCATATGGAAAGAGTAAAATAATAGAAAGTCATTTCTCAATGTAAAGAACATAGAACTTATATACAACAGTAAAGAGGGGGGAAAAAAACTTAAAGCACGACCTAAGCTGGATATATGTCAAAGATCAATAAAGTCTGGCTTGTCTGGCCTTAAGGACAATGCTCTTGCATAAGACAGCTCAATTCTGACCAAGGAAGAGGGGGTACTTGCTGTTGTGGAGCTCTTAAACTTCAGTCTGCATGTTATCTTTTCCCATTGGTAAAATACAGGTTAGTTCTGTTATAGCTATTTCCCAACTTTAGGGTCCAGTGGAATCATGGATATGGAAACTGTCAACATCAAAGGTTTTGGTCTTGTATATGACATTGTTTCATTGACTCATGGATAATTCTACTTTTTCAGAATAGATTTAAAGGGTGAATGTTCAGGGGAAAGCAGTGGGAGGGAGAAGGGGACAAAGAAGGACAGAGGCAGGCACTGCTCATTCAGGCCTGCAATCATAGCCACTCGAGTAGCTGAGATCCAAGGATCACAATTCAAACCCAGCCTGGGCAACGCTTATCTCCAATTCATTACCAGAGATCTACAAGTGGGGATGTGTCTCAAGTGGTAGAGCTCCAGGATTAAGCACCAAAGTTCAGGAACAACATCCAGGCCCTGAGTTCAAGTCCTAGTCTTGGCACAAAAAAATAGCATAATAAACCCCACTAAAACTGTTTTAATGAAAGGAAGGTTAAGAATATGGAGATGGAGGGAATTGGGTCAAAGTACATTATAATGCATGTATGGACATATCACCATGAAACCCTTTTGGACAAATAATTCATGTCACTCTGAGTTATAGATTTTATACAAACATATTCTTTCTGATTTATTTTTTCAACTATTACTTTACAATATGGCCAAACAGTAAGGGCACTGACATTGACTCTTGGCTTCTATAGCTGAACTACAGCTGCCACCTGTTGCTCAGTGAAACCATATGTCCAAGCCAGCCCTTGAAAAGCTGCTTGATTGATTCTTCCTTCTGTCAGCCAGTCCTTTAGCCACTCCTTCAAAATATGTTATCTGATCCAGCCATACTGAATTCTTTTCCTCTATGGCAAAGGCTAGCACTCATGGACCTTCTGTGTCTTGGCTCTGTCATCTCTGCCCATTCCTGTCCTCTTAGCCCTTTCCTAAGACAGCATCACACACACACACACACACACACACACACCACTTTGCTCTGTGCCTGAAATAAATGCCCCACTGTCACTGTCCATTGAAAATTCCTTCATTTCCCCACACAGCCCAGTGCCACCTTATGCATAAAGCTCTGACTTGTGTCTGTGTACCAAATCCTTTATGCCTCTCTGTCCTCAAGCATTTGCATATGGAGTGTATGCATGAAATATTTGATAAGTTAATATCTAGATGGATGAATGCAAAGTTTGATCTTTGGAACATCAGCCCCCAGAATTATGAGCCCAAGAATTACACAGGCTGAGATGAGACTGACAGAATCCAACCTAATCAAATTCTCCCCACTGATATTTGAAACCAGTGACTTCTGCTATTTATAGCTTCCAAAGCTTCACTTTCATTTGGTGATTCAACTGATTATCATCACGTTTGCACCAAGTTTTTAACTTAAAGCTATTCTGAAACATAAGTAGTCCACTCAGTTGTTTATGATTAGTTCAGGCAAGCTTCTTGAGAAGTAGATAAAATTTAGAAAGAAGAAAATCTGTGTTGCTAGAAAAGGAATATATAAAAAAAGGAATTTATAAACACAGTAGACTACCAGAGGGATCCAAGAGTCAATGTTACCCCCAGAAGTTAATCATTAGCTCCTTATTCACCATAAATAGCCATGTGAGTACAAATGAAGGTTGTGACAGTAGGGAGACTTTCTGAGAATAATATTTATGCCACAGAAGTCAACTCATGATATTCCATGAAGTTAAGATATTAAATTGCTTGTGTCTTTTTGGGAAAAATACTCTTACAAAAACCACATAAACCTAAAAACGTGTTTACTAGGGACTCAGATGAACCATGGAAGTTAACTTTTAAAGAATCTTCATTGTACTCCTTCAAATGGAAGAGCTTATTTACTGGGACCTTTTGTGGAGGAAATGTTTCTAAATATATTGGTTATGTCCTGAGCAGATGACAAGAATGTCTTTTAGCATTTTTTGCAAGCACGACATTATTCCCTAGCAGCTCTGATGCAGAGAGGCTACTGAGGTACCAAGGTGACTATACTCAGAGCTGTCCTGTCCTGCCTAGTCCTCTGGGTCTCATCTACAAGGTGAAACGCTGAAGCTAAATGGTCTTTAGATGGTTGCTTCCGATTAAGTGAAGTATCTACTCCAGAGTTCAAGTATACATTACTTTATCAAATAAAAATTATTGGACATGCTTTACAGCTCATGGGGCCTTACCCACCCCTCTCCCTGTACGTGTGTGTGTGTGTGTGTGTGTGTGTGTGTGTGTGTGTGTGGTACTGGGGTACTCAGGGTCTTGCACTCTCATCTGGCTTTTCTGCTCAAATCTGTTACTCTACCACTTGAACCATATTTCCTTCACTTCTGAATTTTTGCTGGTTAATTGGACATAAGAGTCTGGGGGAGGGGGCTGGGAAGGTGGATCAGTGGTAGAGCACTTGCCTTGCATGCCTGAGGCCCTGGGTTCAATTCCTCAGCACCACATAAAAAAAAGAAAAAAAGCTGGAAGTGGTGCTGTGGCTCAAGTGGTAGAGCACTAGCTTGAGCTGAAGAGCTGAGGGACAGTACCCAGGCCCAGAGTTCAAGCCCCACGACTGGACCCCCCGCCAAAAAAAGAGTCTGGGAGACTTTTCTGATTGGTCTGACTTTGAACCAGGAGTGTCAGATTGCAACCTCCTGAATAGCTAGATTTTTAGGCGTGAACCACTGGCACCCGGATTTCTGGGCCTTATTCTTTTTAAGTCCCAAACTTATAGATTTTTCTTCTTTGTGATGTGTTCATTTGGTAATTGGAAACTAATCATTTCAACACTCTTGTCACTCCACTCATCCACTTCATCAAGTAAGGATCTGTACTTAATTTATATCCATATGCAGATTCATACATATAAACTGTGTGCAAAGCCTTCTAAAGGCAAAACAAGCCCCACTAAGTCCCTCTGAATTACACAGCTAATGACAATTGGCAATTGAGGCTGTGGAAAATCACTTTGTGCATTCAGAGCCTGAATGAGACTCAAGCAAATAGCATAGGCTAGATTGAATTCACAGGCCATATTATAGAAGCACTTAATGAGCTCAGAAAAGGATGCTACGTGCTTACCCAGTGATGCTAATAAAAGACCCTTTCCCCAAGCCTTTCATGACAATGCTCTGCTAATTTTCTCAAAAAGATTCTGCTCTCGTGGTGAGTCACTGCCCTTTTACTGGCATTATTTTAATGATAGGAGGTAGAAGAAAAGGTCACAATTTAGATCAATGCCATCTTTGGATGACAGAGTGGGTGAGTCACCAAACGAATTAACAGTGAAGCGTGGTTACCATTTTTGCTGTCACTACTCTCCCTGATATTCTGTATAAACACATTCAATAAGGTGTTTCAAGAGTCTTGGTTGCTAGGTATCGGCCTCATTCAAAGCTCTTCATGTTAGCCAGGAAAAGACCTATGGAAGTTTTTCAGGATATATTAAATTTACCATGAAGCAATCAAAAACCTCAGATGTCTGTAGTTGACAACAACCACTCTGGTGACTAATGTAAAATTTAAAAGCAAGAAAGAAATTCCAAGTTGCAAGAACTTAGGCATCATCTTAAGCATTCCTTTTACTTTATAGACAATCTGCGATGTTATACCTCACCAAAGAAGATACACTGACTGACTTGTCATAAGTAAGATGCGTAGAGTTCTGTGTCCCCAGGGACTTATCAATTAAAACTACCATGAGGACTTGGAGATATGGCTCGCGTGGTAGGGCACCTGCCTAGTAACAATCAAGCCCCAAGTTCAAACTTTAGGATCCCCCCCAAAAGTAAAATAACTTAAAAGCATGAGATAACACTGCACACCTTTTAGAGTGGCTAAAATCCCAAATACTGACAAGATCAAATACTGGTGAATCTAAGGTTCAAGAGGAACTCTTATTCATTGCCAATAGAGATGCAAAAGGGAACAGCACTTTGATGGCTTCTAACTAAAGTAATAATACTCTTTTTTTTTTGTCGGGTGTGGGGCCTGAATTCTGGGCCTGGGTGCTGTCCCTCAGCTCTTCAGCTCAAGGCTAGCATTTTACCACTTGAGCCACAGCGCCACTTCTGGCTTTTTCTGCTTATGTGGTGCTGAGGAATTGAACCTAGGGCCTCATGCATGCAAGGCAAGCACTCTACCACTGAGCCACCTTCCCAGCCCAGTAATCATACTCTTAACATACAACCCAGCAACCTGTTTGGTATATATCAAATGAGTTGAAAAATTTTGTTCACTCAGTAACTGGCATGTGAATTGACAGCAACTTTAGTCATAATCATCTAAATGTAAAAGTACCCAAGATGTCCTTTCAAAGGTAAATGGTCCGTGAAAACACACACAATGTACAACAGCAAGAGAAAAACCTAATACAAACGATGGACTTTGGCTGAGAAAATACATGGATGTCTGTTTTTGTTGATGGTAGGTCAGATTGAGATAGGTCAAAGTTTTATGGAAATGCTGTACTTAGATGTCAATTGTGTTACAAGCGTAAAACTCCTTTAAAATAATTAAATACATTTGTTAAAATGATGTAGTTTTCATTTAGGAGAGTTTCCAACTCAATGATTTTGGATGAGGAAATACAACATAGCCCACTGGGTTAGCTGCAAGGGAGTGTGACAGGGTCCCAGAAAACCCATTAAACATTCTTTAGAACATGAATGAACTTTACCCCAAAAGGAGTTGATAGTACACGAGGAAGATGTCATTAAGTAACACATTACACGTTCATGGTGAAAATAGTTCAACTTACCAATGCTTATTTTGTTTAAATACATGCATGTATTAGAAAATGAAGCCAGAGTTTAGGAAGCTTGTGCCTTGAGTTCAATTTGACAATAAAACATTAGTTGAATGGTTTACATTGGAATTACAGATAATCATAAAGTTATGTGAAGGTTGTAAACAGTCTTTAGTACTAGTAACAAACAAAGCACAATGGAAGTGACAACAACATAAATGTAATCCATTGCTATTGTAGACTCGTTACAGATTAAACTTGGAAAACTCACTATACTGACAGAAAGAACATACATCTCCCCAAATGAAAATTACATCTGCTGGGGCTGAGAAGGTGGCTCAGTGGTAGAGCGCTTGCCTTGATGCATGAGGCCCTGGGTTCCATTCCTCAGCACCACATAAAGCAAAAAGAAAAAAAGCCAGAAGCGCTGTGGTTCAAGGGGTAGAGCACTAGCCTTGAGCTGAAGAGCTGAGGGGCAGCGCCCAGGCCCAGAGTTCAGACCCCACGACTGGACCCAAAAAAAGGAAAAAGAAAATTACATCTGCTTCTGAGATAGATAGTCCTATGTGATGGGATCAGACACAAAGAATATGTTGAGAGCAGAGACAGACACCATTCTGCCACTAGTGTTCTCCTTCGTTAGACCCAGCTGCCTCAGAGGCTCAAGGAAACAGAAAGCCTGTACTAATGGGAAACTAAATAGGACTCTAAAATGGGGCCATAAGGTGATACTCATTCAGTCAACACATGCATTAGATATCCACTCTGTGATAAGCACAGAACTAGGCACTGAGACCATAGAGTAGGAGCAAAAGTAATTGGCATCATAGCCAATGATTTCTAGAACTGGATTTCTAGAACTCACCTGTTAGGCATTAAGGATGAAGACAGGTCTGCTGACAACAGTTTTATGAAGCTGCCCTTAAAATACTATGGTGTCATGGTCTGTGTTTTGACTACAAAAGGAGTGAATGAATGGCATGTTAATGAATGGCAGGTTAAACCATTGTGTATTAAATTTCTGTGGAACCCATCACAAATAAACACAGTGCTTTAAAACAATAGAAATTTATGCTAGAGCATCAGGCTGTAGGGGGTGAATTTTGGCTATAGCCAATGCAAAGTGGGGTCCTCAAGAACGGGCTCCACACAGGTACTCTGAGCTCTAGTGTTGAGCCATACATGGCCCCTTTTGCCTGCGAAAAATTTGCCTGGCCCTTGAAAGGCATTGCTAACATTACCCGCGGTCATATTTCAGCTGTTCACATCTTCCTGTTCTGACATGAATGAATGTGTCCCCTTCTTGAGGCTCCACACATCCTTAGCTTGCGGTTGCATCACTGAAATCTCTATCACAACATGGCCTTGTCCTCTTTAAACTCAACCTGCTTTTCTTTTTAGAAATATATGGGTTGCTGTTAGGCTATTAGGTACTATCAAGCATTCTCTCATCCAATTAAACTCTTCTGCAAACTGACCATTGAATTACATCTTTTCCCATGTATGGTAATAAGTATTCACTTTTGTCATATAAAATAATATTCCTAAACTGGGCTCACACCTGTAATCCTAGCTACTCAAGAAGCTGATTTGAGGATAGCAGTTCAAAGCCCACCTGGGAAGGAAAGTCCATTAGACTCTTATCTCAAATAACCTACTGAGAAAAATCTGGAAGCAGTGCCATGGCTCAAGTGGTAGAGCTAGCCTTGAACAAAAAGAGGCTGAGGGACAACACCCAGGCCCCGAGTTCAAGCCCCAGGATTGGAGATAGATATATAGATTGATGGATAGAATCTATCTATCCATACATATATAGAGGCATATATGTCGATTAAATAAAGAGGATGTATCTTTGCATACTTTTTTTACACCTACCCAAAGGACCTTATGATAAATCCATTGGTCCCCCTGAGATTCAGGATACTGCCAACTGAAATCTTAATACTCCTCTGCCAGGTTCTGGGGAAGAGACTACAGTTGTTGTTGTTGTTGTTTTATTGCAGTACTTAAGACTTTGAACTCAGAGTGTCACACTACCATTTGAGGCATGCCACCACATAACTTTTTTACTTATTTTTGTGATTGGGTGTAACTATTTTTGCCCTAACTGGCCTGGGACTGGGATCCTCCCTTCTAAGCCTCCTGTGGAACAAAAATTATAGACATATATTACCATGCCCAGCTTGTTTGAGATGGCATTTTATTAACTTTTCACCTGAGCTGTCTTCAAACCATAATCTTCCCAACCTTTCCTCCTAAGCAGTTGAGATGCTAGGTGTGAGGATCACATCCAGCCTAGACATGGCCATTTTTTGTGGTGCATGTTATTATTCTGTCTGCTACACCAGATTGAGTGATGGTTGTGCTGAGGGAAGTGGGATAGCCTGCCACCATGACAGCTTTCTCCCCACTACAGCTGTAATTCTTGCCCACGTGCAAAATGGCAGAGCTGCTGGCTATGCTCTGCAAGCATGGTCTCTGGATTTTGCCATTGGTGAGTTTTCTTAGCAGGTAGTAATTATAATCCATCCTCCATCAGACATAAGTCCCAAAGACCTACCTGTACTGTCTCTCCTTCCTGCTCTTCTGATCAGACATATTCATTAGAAAGAATTAGCTGGCATCCTCGGGAGCCCTGAAAGGAGCTAGAGTACCACCAACAGGCGGTTCCAGGGAACAGGATGTAGGGCACAGGCCACGCCAGACATCTCCAAGGATGTGCTCTTTTCATCTTTATTAGCCACAAGTATTTGTCAACCTTACTCCTTTAGTAGTATTGGAAGATTATTTGCACTGCCCCCCCCAGCAAAAATCAAAACCAGAGGCTATAGGACTAGCTTTGTTTTTTCTCCCACATCAATTCCAACAGGCCCATCTCAGGTGAACTGTAACAAGCCTCCCACAGACCCCGAGTCAGTCCTTAAGCATATCTGATCTACATGCCCTGTATCAAATCTTATCTTTTCCTTGACAGTTCTGTACCTAGTCTGCATAACACAAAGAAACAAACACACTTAAAAGGTAAGGTCTGTATATACTGTACATGTTATAAACAGAGAGACAGGCAAACAAATACATTTTTTAAAAAATCAATGTTAATAAAATTATTAATTGAACCACGACACATCCAAGTCGTACTATGGACACTTTTAATGACAACAGATGGCAAATTTGTACAAATTATAGTCCAGGATATAATGACTACAAAACCCATCCAGATAAGGACTAGAAAAGCATCACTTAATGCAAGTCAACCTGACATGAGTAACTAAGAACTCCCACACCCCTGGTGATAATGATCCAAGGCTTGAGATGCAGCACATGACCTAATTCCTCTAGTCGGCCTGCTAGGCAATACTACGGCATAGGCACTGAAACTAGTGACCTAAGGATTCTAACACTCTCAGCATCAATGTTAACGAAGAGCTCAGAACAGGTTCACCATACAAAACTCAAATGAGAATGTGCAAACTTTCTCTGCAAACTGTAAGGTGCTGTGCAGATGTTGTTAGCTATTGCTATAATCTGTGTTCAGTGAGATGTCACTGAACAGGAAATAGTAAGACTATAGTCTGTCTAACTGATGAATGTGACTTCTAGAACATCTTAAAAGAAGCACAAATAATTTATTTCAAGTACATGTAGGCAGCACACAGGTAAGGAAACTGATCTGTAGGAATACTGGACAACTGTACGGAATCTACAAAGTAGTAAGCTAGCAAAAGGTAATGTGCCACTAAAAATCATTCTAAGGGGACCCTTTCCCCCCTGCTAAAGGTAAAAAAAAAAAAGACATACAATTATCAATGCGTAATTCTACACAACTCTTGTAAAAAGTACATTAAAAACAGAAAAATTTGTTGACAGTTCCACATGACACTGGTGGAAGACATAGAGCACTTGACAGCAAAAAAAAACCTGTTACTGACAAGTGACAAATTTTGTGCCTGATACAACAGTCTACTTCACTTGGGCATAAATTAAACAACAAACAAAATTTTCTGCAGACAGGAAATACAGACTAGATACATTGTAAACAGGATTTTTTTGTCATATGTACCTTCAGCTTTAATCTTCCTTTAGGAACAATTTTCCAACTTAACTAATTCTTGCTGGTCTTGTTAGGTACCCCAGCTGTATATATAAAATGTGTATAAAAATGCAAAATGAACATGGTAATCAGCTGCTTTTTTTGTGTCTGCCAGTGCTAATGGTTGAATCCAGGGTTTTGAGCGCTTGCTTGGCTTTTCTGCTCAAGGCTAGTGCTATACTACTTTTTCAGATTAATTAGAAGTCTCACAGATTTTTCTGCCTTGGCTGGCTTCAAACTGTAATCCTCAGATCTCATCCTCCTGAGTACCTAAGATTACAGACGTGAGCCACCAGTACAGGACTAGTTGCTTCTTTTGACGAAAGGCAATATGATATTCCCAATAAAACATTCCAATCATTATATTTCTGTTGGATTCCTAGGAATCTGTAGAGATTTCAGGGTATTTTTCCAGGTATCTTTTAATTGTACAAAATAATGGATTTCATTATGATATTTTAATCCAGGGTTTCTTTAATAGTGTATTTCAAATTCTTTATCAATAACCCAATCCCAAATTTTACTACTGTATTTAAAATGGTATTCATCTGATGAGCTAATGACATCTGATGTATTCCACGCAGAGTGCTCATTTTTCAGCATAGTGGGGGAAAAGGGTTCCATAATGGGGGACAAATGAGGTGATGAAGGTACGGTTAGTAACAGGAGCTGAATCAGTAGCTTAGACTGACATTTCAAGTCATATTTTCTAATTGAGGTTAATGTTTCATTAGTTTCCAAACAGCAGTGAACACAGACGTACCTTAAAATTGTACTTTCCCCTGCTATACATCATGACCTATATACATTGTGCAAGAGGAAGCCAGTGAGACATTAGGAAAACAAATCCATTTGTCAAATACTTAACACAGTTAACAGCAGCAAGATGATGTCATAACAGTTAAAACTCCAAGAAAAACTAAATGCTTTCAAAACAAGCTATTTTGTAACAACTCTAAATATCAACCTTAGCATCTCATTTTAAGGTTTAAATGTTGTTCCATAGTTTTGCATATATTCCTACTTATTTTTAGGGAAACTATCCATTATCAGTATGTACTTAGCAAATACCTGAAGTCAAGAAAAGAATTCAGCACTGACATTCATTATATGTTACAAAACAGCATGCTCAAAATATAGGAAAATTGTTGATATTGTATGAAATAAGGTGGATAATCCTAAATACGGCCAACTAATGAGGGAACCATTTAGAAAGCTACCACACAACCAAGATTTAAACATCATTATACTAAAATTGTACTCTTAACCAAAGAGAAAGAGCTTACATTTTGAGTACCTGCCAAAAGACATTTAAACTATAGACTTGTAACCTTAATCAAGAATTTTAAACTATCCTGGAAGAGTCACAGTGATTTTGTTATTTCTGTTAACAATTAAACACAAACATGTAGTTGGCTTTCATTCTCCCTCCTTTTGATTCCTCTAGTCCAGGTCTACAACATAAAAAATACTAACAATGGGTAAATTCATAATGGCAAACGCTAGAGTTTTTACTAACAGAAAATTTGAATAGAAAATTTGAATTTTATATTATTTTATTTTTAACTGACACCAAAACTATATGTACTTAGGGTCATATAGTATTTTGATAAATGTCTATAATATAGAATGTTTAAATTAGATTATATGTGTCTATCTCCTCAAAAGTTATTTCTTTATGATGAAAGAAATTAGACATTTGAATTTTGAGAGGTTAGATAGAATGTACTTTTTAAGACAAGGAACAAACAATTGCTCATCTTAAAAAAATGCAAACATCTTATCAGATAAAACTGTTAAGACTCTGAACTTAAACCAAACTTTTAGGGTCTAGATCTCACATTTAAGAAACATTTTTCAAAACTGCACACAGACTATAAATCAAAAAAGTTGTTTTCTCCAAGTGGCAACATTTTGAATAATGCTTATTCCTAGTGAAATATGCATTTTGATATTTTTAACCATGAATGCAGAAACATCTTGTGGTTTCATAATGAGAAATAAACATTGGGGGGGGGGTCAGTAGGCTTTTTTATTACACACAAATGGCTACAGATTAAAAGGATAGTAAAATCAGAGTAGGTGTATTTCATAGAAAAGGACTTCAAGAATTACCTAACTATATATTACTACAGATAGGTTATTATTTTTTAAAGTACCAATAGGCCAGATCTCAACAATGCATCTTAGATAATATTTTCATTGTTGTTTACATTGTCACTGTACAAAAATGAACAATTGAGCTGGACACCAGTGGCTCACGCCTATAATCCTAACTACTCAGGAGGCTGAGATCTGAGGATAGAAGTTCAAAGCCAACCTGAGCAGGGAAGGTTGTGAGATTCTTATCTCTAATTAACCACTAGAAAACAGGAAGTGGCATTGTGACTCCAGTGGTAGAGTGCTCACCTTGAGCTGAAGATCTCAGGTCCAGAGTTCAAGCCCCATGACCAACAAAAAAAGAAAAATAACCAAAAAAAAAAGAAAAAATTGAACAAACACTTGAGAATGTAAATGCCTGTCATATATGCTTTATTTTTTTAAGTAATAGTAGGAAAAAAATGAAACAATTTAAAAAAAGAATTTCCAGAAGCCATGTAACACAAATCAACATTGGAGCAAAAGGTTGGTCTGAAAAGCACAAAGTTGGCACCCTGCTCCTATCTTGTTCTCTAAATCCTACAGTCAAAGTCTTTTGCTGTGGCTTAGCCTAGTTTTGTACTGGCTAGCGATTACACTTTCTGTGAACTTTCTCTAAGATGATGAGACTAAGTAGAGTGCCCATAATTTAAGCAACTTTCTATAGGAAATTAAAACCACAAATCCAAGTAGCTTCTATCCTCATGTCAGGGAAGGTGTTCCAGTGTAGACTAAACTTTAGACTTGCTTCACAATACACAGCTTAGTATGTCCAGAGCAGTAGAACATTGAAGCAAAAGATAAAAATGCTAAAAAACATTTTTGTTTTAGCATCATTAAATTCTTCCCAGAAAAATGGGTGCCTTGTTTAACAAATTTACTTAATTTTAATGTACTAATTTTACATTTGCAAATGAGAGATTCATAAAGTCAAAATTGAGTATACAAACCACTGTATTAAATGGGTCCAAATATATACTTGTCAAATATGTCCTTATGACTGAATTTACTATGAACTTTTCAATTTATTCAAATAAATATGTATTCATTATCCATACCCCAGAAGCATTTGCTATATTTTTAAAAATCCGTTTATCACTAGCAGAAAGTAATGTTCACATTAATCCTGTTTGCCTTCACGCCACTGACGTGAGCCTTCATTCCAGGCCACATACACAAAGAGTGCCAGCACAACATGAACCGCCACCACCGCTACAATTGCCGCATAAAAATAGCTGTCTCTGTTGGACATTCCAAGTGCACCTATGAAGAGAAAAAAATAATTTTCATCTTATTCCCAGACATACAATGAACAATGCATACTAACTCATTAGATATATTCATTATACCTAATTCTTACTAGGTACGTGTTTATTTAACTGAAATTATTGTAGATGGCAAAATAATCGTATTGATGCATGTCCATGTATCAGGAGTAGGCTTGATCTCAGGGCCTAAGTACTGCCTCTTAGGATTTTTGTACTCTAGGCTAGAGCTCTACCACTTGAGTTAAAGTTCAATTCGGGCTTTTCGTGGTTATTTGGAGATAGGAGTCTCAGGGACTTTCCTGCAATTACTGGCTTCGAACCTTGATTCTCAGATCTCAGCCTTCAAAGTAACTAAGATTACAAGCATAAGCCTTCTGCACATGGATTATATACTAAAATATCATTTTAAATCTTAATTTAAAACTGTGTGGAAGAGCTTTGATCTTTAAAAGGAGAATTCCTTTTCTTTCCCTTCCAGTATCTGACACCGAAAATCTATTCTCTTAAATTCTTCCTCCCATCTCTGGCCAATCGTTATTCTCAATGGGATAGGAAAACATGTCTAAGATCTTCTATAAGCAACCGTAAATAAATGCCCAATAGAAATAATTACAAAAGCTTAGAATGCGCATTCATTAAAAACAAATCGAAATACAAAACAGTAACACCACATTTAAAGGTTAAAAAATCATAAAAAATTGAAAATTAAGAAAGGGGGGAATTGTTTTAAACATTACCTTCAAATATATATGATTTTGTTGTAAAATAGAGCCCAATTGGAACAGTAATCATTAAAGCTGTGAAAAATAACAGTGTCTTCAAAGTCGAAGCTAAGGAACCTTCATTTCTAAAATAAAACATAAAATAATCAAAAATTTCATCCAATTATTCCTGAATTTCCTTAACACAATGAACAGAGAGCAGAGATTTACAAAACACAGTGCAACCGAAGAGCTATCACAGGCAAGGTGTCTGAAGATCAACCTTAGCTATGAGCAGAAAAGTACCCACCTTTAACAGAGTGCAATTCAATTCCAATGTGGTCCTTTCACATCCAAAAATCAAAGGAAATTCTCATTCCAACTCACTAGGTATTCAAGTCCAGTATCCAGAATGCCCAGCCCAGGCATAGTAACCAGAGAGAGAATCAGATCCCCAAAATACAAAGTCCAAGCTGGAACTTGGCGCAGCCAACAGCCGTCTGCCACTAAAGCCGTGCCCATGCATCAGCAAATGAGGCATCATGGTCCAAGTGGAAGAATAATGGCTCCGATAGTGGATCCAATATTGTATGTACCGAACTCCTGACTGAAAACATCTCTGATCCAGTCTGTTTTGGCGACAAATGCCATCCCTCCCTCCCCATGGGAGTCCTGTCCGGCTGCACCCCCAGCAGGTCCCTACCAGCCAGCAACCAAATGTACTCCATTCCAGAAGAAACTGCACCTTCTCACATTGGAAGCACCCTGTGCCCAGCATAAATACAAATCCAGGACGGCGAACTCCCACTGCGCTCCTCTGCGGCAAATATGGCGGCTCACCCTGGCCCCGCCCCACCTCGCCTCACCTCCCAATCAGCTAGTGTTCAGAGATGCTAGGAAACAAGTCATCGTGATTGTGACTTCCCACATTACAATTATCCTCTGACAAGGTAATGTGGAAATTCCAACTCACGAAAACTCAGTCCATTTCTTCATAGAAAGCCCAATACCTCCTCCCCACCCCCACCCCCCGTGCCTTCCCACTGCCGTCCCCTGCATCATAGACTAAGAGCAGCGGTTGTAGCCCAATCCACGTACCATGTGACTGACCACATGTATAGAATTGACTTCTAACCCAGTCTCACAAAATTTGCAATCCTGGGTAGAAAATATACCCTAACACAGCAACATTTTCCCGTTCTTTTTGGCCGGTCTGGGGTTTGAACTCGGGACGTAGGCGCCATCTCTTGAGTTTCTTTTGCTTAATGCTAGCCTGAATTAAACTGTGGCACAGCTCCCCTTCCAGCTTTTTTTTTTTGGAGGGGGGAGGGTGGAGTAATATTGCCCCTCCCCTCCCTAATGCACAATCTACCGTGACACTGAATATGATTTCCAATCAATAGGGCAACCCTGATGCCAAAATTGACATAAAACCACCAAAACTTTCAAATCACCAAAGCAATATTGAAATAGTAAAGTCACACACTTTTAGTTACAATATTATCATAAAACTACACTAAAAAACAAAAATTGGTATGTGTTTGTACTTTGAGTCTTACAAACTTCCCTTCGAATTTTTTTGCTCAAAGTTGATGCTGTTCAACTTGAGCCACATCACCACTAGAAATGGTAATTATTTTTCTCTTTTTATTCAAGAATTTATTAGAAGCACTTTTATTCAAAAAATGCAAAATAATCTGTATGTAAGAATGACATAAATGCATCATTCAGTGAATATTGGAGAATGATTAATAGTATAATTGTTTTTATGTTTTTCATATTAAATTTCTATACTCAGAGATCTACGTGTTTCTCCTAAAAACTTATTGGTCATAGTTATAATGTGCCTATAAATCTACAAGTAAAAATATTAGATGGCAAAGAAAAACACACTGGGACGTGATAAATTATACAAGTCTCCGGGCATTTACACACAGTGAGGCCAAAGGAGGCTATTCTTAGGAAAAAAGAGCACAGAAGCACAATATCTGTATGCATGTGATCATATAAAATAGCATGTATCTAAATGAATCCAGAAAATGAGAATAAGAAGAGTTTTTTCTTGGTTGCTGTTTTTCTCTTCTTTTAGTCTTATTTATTCATGATCTATCTTTGTCAGAATAAGGAGGGGCACAGAAATTGTGGGACAAGCATGAACTAATTCAGCAGGAAAAATCACTATGCTGAAAATGAGCTATACAACTCCTGGGGGAGGGTCAGGCGAGAAAAACTGGGAGAAAGCAAGGGAAGGAGCGACATTGTGCAAGAAGGAACACACTGTTTTACTCGACTTAAGTAACTGTAACCCCTCTGTATATCACCTGCATGCTAACAATAAAAATGCATGAAGAAAGAAAAGGTTAAGAAGATTATTAAAGGTTATTTTAAAGATATAATGCATCTAAATTCTTAGGAAAAAGAGCTAATACTCAAATACAAATTATGGGCTCCAGGTTATTACCTTTTATATATTCCTAAAAATAAAAGTTATGTTTTCCAATGTGTTAGGGACGATTCTTACATACTTCCCTTTAATATAAATTGCAAACCCTGAATAAAGTAAAAATAGTAGTTTATATTTACACATAAGTGACTATAACAAATAAATTTAGAAATGAAGATGTAAATCCAGTCTGTGCACCAAATTATATAATGAACACTCGTGCGTAAACTTCCCATGTTGTCATTTTTATATTAAACCAAAAGTAATCATCAAAAAAGAAATACCACAAAAGCAGACAGACACCATAAAATCTAGTTTACAATAGGATATATGTATTCCCTAGATTTATTTGTATAAGTATATTCAATTATGTTTGCACAAAGACACATCACTTAACACATTTCTCCAAATATGTCCTATCCAATGACATAAATTATCAGAACATATAGCATATTTTAAAATTACATGCTCTGTTATATGTCAGAATTTAAATAATTAGTGCTACAATAAATAAGTCCTAACATTTTCTTTTTGTCGGTTGTGAGGCTTGAACTCTGGGCGTGAGTGATGTCCCTGAGTCATCAGCTCAAGGCAAGCACTCTAACACTTCAGCTACAGTGCCATTTCCAGTCCTAACATTTTCTTCACGTACAGCAATGGCTCATCTTTTACCATACCTCAGTCTGGTTGCTACTTATATTACTGCTATTCAATAAACACAAGTTCTGTTAAACTGAGCTCTACTCATAAATTTCAAGAATATATTGTGACCATAATGAGTAATGAGGATAAGCACTTGTGAATCTACAAAAAAAAAAAAATTAGAGTCAGTCATTACCAGAGAAAATAAGGGTTGACTGATTGTTATCTGGCCTGAGTTACAAATGTGTATTATCCGGTCTTGCTTCTAGTCACTACATACTCCAAATAGAATATACGTAATAACTTATGGCATAAATTCAATTTCTTCTAATAACTATCTTTACATTGAATTTTAAAATTTTACCTGGGCTAGAGGCTGGGAAGGTAGCTCAGTGGTAGAGCGCTTGCCTTGCATACATGAGGCCCTGGGTTCGATTCCTCAGCACCACATATGCAAAAAGAAAAAAGCCGGAAGTGGCGCTGTGGCTCAAGTGGTAGAGCGCTAGCCTTGCGCTGAAGAGCTGAGGGACAGCGCCCAGGCCCAGAGTTCAGGCCCCATGACCAGACCCCCCCTCCCAAAAAAAAATTTTAACTGGGCTAGAAGTGTAGCTCAGTGGCAGAATCCTCGTCTAGTATGTAGAAGCGTGGAGATTCAATCTTCACTAGGAAAAAAAAATGAAACTCGAAAAAAAGATTAGTTTCTTTTAGGTATGGTGGTAATTTAGGATGAAGTTCAGTCATATACCAAAACAAGGCTAGACTCCAAGAAATGAATTGTTATACAACTATGTCATTTTGGAAACAGAAAACGTACTAAGAAAGCTTAAATGTTACTAGACAATATAATCCTGGTAGACTACTATCAATGATTTGATTGACCATAACATCATTATGTGGTGTAGGATTGTATAAAGTCAAAGTTCAGTGTACAAATTTTCAAAAACTGGCTAATTTCTTGTAGTGTTTAGACCACCTTGACTCCATTTATCACAGGCCTTGGAATCAGTGGAGTTCGCCAAACGCCAGCTTCAACAGTAAATAATGTGCTCTAATTCTGTGGGGCAATTTACTTGAGCCCAGGTTATCCTTTTCATAATAGGAAAGTACATCGCGTGCATAAGTGCCTTCACTGCACCTGACACAATAGATCTCAAAGACTGGTAGCCAGGATGATTGGTTAGAAACATGTGTTCTTTCTTAAAACTCCCATTCAGCCACCAGTTTCCATTTTGCTGACCCTCCCCTAAAAGAAACAGCCTCATACCAGAGCCAATCTGTACTCCTGTCACAGAAACAAATAATGTGTTAAAGTGGATGGCGCAGGTCCCAGGAGGAGAAAGAAGCCTGAGTTCTGTCCTCAGAGAGATGAACGTGAGTGCAGGGAAAGGACTGGAAAGATTTTTCACACAGACAAGAGCGAGAGGAAGTGCACAGACAGCAGCAGAAGTAAGCCTGCTGACCTGTCTCCCATGACCCCAACTTCCTACTCCCCAACGGAAAAACTGGAGTCGGAGCAGGAGTGCAGACGCTGTAAACTCCAACTTGCCAGCCGGCCCAAGTCTACATCCCTCTGACTACCCGGCTGTGCTGGGACCCCACTGCTGGTTAGGACCGCCCGCCTGGCAGAACGGACCCCGCTGCGGCTACCTGAATTCAGGTGGCTGCAGTGCATTCAGCGCCGCTTTGTCAAGACGATCCATGCTGTCGCTGTGCCGCTGCGAGACACTCTGGCCAGCGAACTGGGATCAAGCGTACTTTAAAAGCAAGCAAGTTGCAGGCTGGAGACCCGCTGTGCCGGAACTTTCCAGGCCTTCTGAGCAGCGGACTGAAGTGCGCGGGCGCGGCGCAGCGCAGTGACGCAAGATTTAGGCGACGGCAGGCGCAGACGCAACGCGACTAATCACGTGACTTACCCACGGAAGGTGCGTTGAGCGCGGCCTACGGGAAGCGGCTTGGGCTCTAGGAGCAGGCCGGGTGAGTAGCCCAGCCACTCCACATTGAGCCGAGATTTTCCGCGCAGCATAGCCGTCCCGGACAGGCGGCGACGTGACCGCCCCCTGAGCGCGAACGATCACTGCTTGTGTGGGTCGCAGTCGCCCTTGGCCGAGCCGCGGGAGCGAGGCGATCGTAGCCGTGGAGCTGCGAGGACGGGCGACCTGACAGAGAAGGCTCTGGTGCTAGGCAACTGAACAGTTTCCGAGGACAACAACATAAAAAAGCAATACACATTATTCCACCAGTCCTTGAGCAAACGCTTCATTAATTAGTGCCCGCCTGCGATGGCGGTAAGCTGGGAGGACTTCGTTTAACACTTACCTGGTCTGCTCCGCCAAAACTAGGGAACTGCCCTCAGAAACAACCCTTGCTGACACTGACTGTTCCAGGCAGCTAGCTGGTGACCCCAACTTCCACTTAAAGTTAGAAACATACTTTGCAGCTGCTCCGAAAGCCGCCAATGAGACAGCAGGGCCTCAAATAGTAAGGACAGATGGGCCACTAGGCACACGCAACCCGAGAGGTATAAAACAGGGTGTGTAAAGCCCGGGTCAAGCTTGACAAAATTAGGTTGCCGCTGGCTGCTAGTAAGAAGCCAGCCCTTACATGGTCACAGCCTGGAAAGGGACGCTGACCACACATCTATTTTCTGCATCATAGGAATACAGAGGACACATCTGAAATCACGACCAAAACAGCACTTAGAGAGTTAGAGCACAGTAGCAGCATGAGCAGCCAGAGGCCGAGTTTTAGTTAAAACTTTATAATCCTTCTCTAGGCCTCAACAACATCCATAAGTGTGTAAAGAAGCACCTGCTATGAGGTAAGAACTTGAGGCTTGACTTGAGGCCCTGGAACTAAGAATCTTCTTTCCACTCTTAAATAGCTGGGAAAAGTCAAAAGTGCCCTCTCACAGCATGCAAAAATTAAGAACTACAAATTTCAGCATAAATAAATGTGATCTAACCCCACCCACCCGTACTCATCTGTAATGTGTTCAACTGTAATACCTGTGACAGAAACAGTATGGTGTACAAAGCCTAAAGTATTCACCATATGGCCCTTTATAGGAAAACTTTGTGAACATACTTCTATAGATAATCATCATATGTTCTTATACCCCAACTGATTCAAAAACTGGTAACACAGGTTCTGAGAACAAGTTTCATTTTTTTTTTTTTTTGGTCAGTCATGGGGCTTGAACTCTGAGCCTGGGTGCTGTCCCTGAGCTCTTCAGCTCAAGGCAAGAGCTCTACCACATGAGCCACAGTTTTCTGATGGTTAATTGGGATTAAGAGTCTCACAGACTTTCTTGCCTGGGCTGGCTTCAAACCATGGTCCTCAGATCTCAGCCTCCTGAGTGGCTAGGATTACAGGTGTGAGCCACAGGCGCCCAGCTAATTTTCAATATTTTTGTAACAAACTGAACAAACTAAATGTGTTTACTTGATATATCTACATCTACTTAAGACATCACTGTTTATTTGGGGGCACTAATTAAACCATATTGATGAGATGGTCCTGGTTATTTCATGAGAAAATACACAAAGGATTACTAAAAGCCAAAACTACAATATTTGTAGTAGACTGAATCTGAATCTTCTAAGTCATGGGATGCACACTAGGGAATAATCAAGTAGAACAAATGTCTATAAAGACCCTTATATATTGTAAATATGGAATAAATATTGCAATTTAATTATTGATATTTAACTAAACATTGCTAACAAGATGTCAAAAGAAATAAAATGATCAGGAACCATTGATGAAATTGTGTTAGTTTGCTTGGACTGCAGTAACAAAGTTCCACAAGTTTGGTAAGAGAACACCAGTTAAATGCTTCTACCCAGTTGTGGAGACTCAAGTTTGAGATAAAGGCATTTGCAAACTTAGCTCCTTCTGGCCACTGTAACGGAAGGATCTATCTGTTCTGGCTTGCCTTCACAAATGCCTGTCCAAATTTCCCCTTTCAGGAACCCATAGTACATTACAGGGCCACTCTGAGACTTAGTGATTCAGCATATGAGTTTGGGTATTAGCACACAATTCAACCCACAACAAAAGCCCAAACTCCTCTTTGTACAGGTAAGGACACTAGAGACTAGGGAGTCACATGTCTATCTCTGGAGGTGTAGCTCAAAACTTTACTCCCAGGTAGACTCCTTTTCATGTGTTCGAATAACAGGGCTTGAACTCAGAGCCTCCCTTATCTTTTTCACTGAAGGCTAGTATGCTACCTCTTGAGTCACAGCTCCACTTCTAGCTTTTTGCTGGTTAATTGCATATAAGCATCTTATAGAATTTCCCTCGCAGGCTGACTTTGAACCACAAGCCTAAGATATCAGCTTCCACAGTAGCTGGATTAGAGGTGTGAGTCACCAACACCTGGCTTAGCTGGGTTCTTTCATCACATTATATCAGCAGCCTGTGTGGTAGTTGTGTGATAACTCAAACAAGGGCCACTCATAAATGAGGTTTAACGTGGGACAAAATGTCCATATAGTGTCATTTACATTTTTGTGTGTGTTTTGTAAACTTTCACACCTTTGTGTTGATGCTTCATAATATATTGTGAGAAGATTCACTGTGAGATACTGAGAAAGAAAAAAAAACTTTTCAAACCAACTCAAAAAAAAATGTAGAGGAAAAGAATTTAACTAGCAGTCTGCTAAGTCAACAAAGCCCTGGAACCTTCTGCCTAAAGCAGCTGCTAAAGAATTGGACACTAACAGAGCCGTTGCCGAGGAAATAAATGGCACGTCAGGAGGCGTGGCAACGGCAGAGGAGACCACGGGGATTCCTCTGTTGTTCCTTTGAGATTTACAAAATGATTCTCAAACTGATAGAACACTCATTTGACACTTTCACTTTAGTCGAGAAAAACTGAGAGCTAACAATAGAAAGTGGCATGTCCCCAAATTCCTTGGATGGGTGATGGGAGTATCCAATGACTATCCATCTCTAACTCCTGGTCTAGAGTTTGCTCTGCAATCTTGTCATAGACTTCTGTACTGCTAATCCCATGATATAGAAAGTGTGCAACTGAAGTCAGATTATGAAGCACGCTCTGATTTGCTCTACAAACTCCCCAAACCATACTCCCCCACAGTTCCATGTTGGGCACCTGGCTGTGTGGTTAGATGGAACTGCCCAACCTGAAACATCTTACTGGTACTTTGCAAGTCTATGTGTGCACAATGTGGCCTTGTCAGAAATGAGACCTGGCACACAAAAATAGCTTCCATCACGCATGCAGGGAAAGTTACACTGAAAAAGAGAGACAGATGAGAGACGGTCCCTGACTTCTTTATAATATAAGGACTAATATCAGTTTTTGTTTTTGTCTTTTTCTGAAAATTAAAACTGGTAAAATATGCCCCCTGGTGAAAAAAATATAGTTGTACTTATGTGAAACAAACTAATATGATTATTATGACTTATTTGTTATAATAGTTACTATAACTGTAATCCCAGATTTTTCAATGAAAGAATTTATTTCTTTTTTTTCAACTCTTTTCTATTGTCAAGGTGATGTACAGAGGGGTTACAGTTACATAAGTAGGGTCATAAATACATTTCTTGTCAAACTTCTTACTCCTTGCCTCATTTTTCTTCTACTTTCCCTCCCCTCCAATCCCCCAAGTTGTACAGATCGTTTCCAACATAGTCTTGTGAGTATCGCTGTTGCATTGGTTCACCCTTGTCCTTTGTCTCACCATTCTGTTGTTCCCCTTCCCTTCCCTAATTCAGATAAACATATATACAATACCAGGATACCAAAATCAAATACAATGACAACAGGGATATACCATAGGGGGAAGAACATACAAAAGAAACGAGATCACATAGTACATTAAAGAACATAGTACAACAAAGAAAAACCTCTTGTGTCCATGTCTTGGAGTTCATTTCACTTGGCATCATCTTACATGGTCATAGGTACATGGCTATTGAGCTATTCTGCTCCTCTGCTAAGACTATCCTAGATATATACTAATTATTATTGCAAATAAGGGAAACCATGGGACCTATGTTTCTTTGGGTCTGGCTTACTTCACTTAATATGATTTTTGCAAGGCTTTCCATTGATTTACAAGTGGGGCGGTGTTATTCCTTCTGGTGGAAGCATAGAATTCCATTGTATATATTAATTTGTAAGTGTCTTTACAATGCAAATGAGTTGAAATCCAAAAGCTCTGAGTGTGTGCACATGCATACATGCACACACGTGATAGTGCATGCTGCCAACATAAAGGTACAAAGTTGCTGGTTCCTGTGGTTCCTAGATGAGGTCATACCGGATGTGGTCCTACTCATCACAAGATCCCAGAGTGTTCTTCCCCCACAGGTCTCCCCTCCCTGCCCTCTGCAAACTGTCCACAGAAATACACGCCTTGGTTGACCTTGTAAGACAATGGAAGCAACGGGGAATCCTCAAAGGGCTCATGCTGTGCCAACCATTACTGTTACTTCACTATTTCCCAAGTGCCTTTGTCTGTGTCTTTGTCTGTCTGTCCAGTTTCTCTACACTTTTACTCTCCTTTCATTCTCTATTCCTCTCCTTCTCTCCTCCTGTTCAGTCCCTTTCCCTCCCTGCCCCCCACAATGGCGGCACTTCAGACTTTCAGGCAAGTGCTTCATCTCTTCCCACTTCTGTGACAAGAAGTTAGGACTTTTTTCTCTTCTAGCTTGTCCACTGTGAAGGGAACAGGACATGTAGCTGTGTCATCTTAGCACTGCACATAGCGCAGCATCTTAAGCATGTGCTCTCAGCACTAGAATTGACTCTATTGAGAGCCCTATTTGGGCCTTTGCTGCTCCCCTCTCCCCTTGCTCTTCCTGGGCTCTCTGAACTCTGCTGGGAAAACAGTTAAAGATGGCAGGGACCAGCTTCATGTCTCCTCACGTTCCCACTGATCCACCCTTTGGAGTCTGAGGCTGATCATGTCAAGCCACTCAGAATCTGGATTTCCTTAAGGGGTAAATAGTGTGGTCCTTTGAGCCTCAGGATGCAAAAGAAAGGATGAGAGAGGAGCCTGATTCCTGGAGAGACCCATCTATGTAGGCTTGGCCACCGGTATTTATAAACCAAGAAGGTCGATGTTTATACCACAAAACAGCTGCTATTAGGAACAGGCATGGTGTTATATACCCACAGTCCCAGTTCTGCTGATCTCAGTAGAAACCAGAAGGATTATGGTTCCAGGTCATCTTGGTCAAAAAGTTACCAAGAATCTTCCACCCAATATCTACAAATAATCCAGGTGTGCTACTGTCCTTTGTAATCAGATCATGAGAGGATTCTGAGCCAAAGCAGGCCATAGGCACAAATGCAAGAGCTGTCCAAAAACTAAAGCTAAACTATGCTGGTTATATAGCTCAAACAGTTGAGTGCCTATTAGCTATACAAGGCGCTGAGTTCAAAGTCCAGTACCACACTCATATCGAAAAATAGTTGTTTTTCAGAGAGCCTGGTTGGGCTGAAATCTGACTGCTAGGGAACGATAAGAGATTTCTGCTAGAATGTTGTGTACTAAGAAGACAATCTATTACCATGGCCTGCTACCCACCCACCACCCACTTTTCTTGGAGTAGTGCTGTTACTTTGGTACCTTGTGCTCCATTTAGATACGTGGCCTAGGTACATGATGACACAATCTCTGTGCCTAAACTCCCAACATTCCATTGGTCTTATTTACGTAAGGCCAGTTGGAGCAAGTGCTGCCTCTGGGAACATACCAAACGATGGCACCTCACGCCTTCACCAGAGGAATCCTTGCTAGATTTAGTAACTGCCAACTAGTGTTTCAGCCTCCATTTTCTCTCCTGAGCTCAGCTCAGTGCCTCCCAGGAATATTCGCTGCTGCTTGCAGACTACTTCTCACTGCACTAGGTGTCCACAAGGCCTTTAAATCTCCATGTAGGTACATCTAAGTCTTCTCTAACACCGTCTCAGTGGGAATTTTATAGTCTATTGTATGTCCCTAAACCAGGCACTTAAGCCAGGTGACTTATTTCTGTCATCCCAGCTACACAAGAGGTTGAGATTAGGAGGCTGGTGGTGCCAAGCCTGCCTGGTCAGAAAAGTCTTCAGTGACTCTTCAGTGGAAGAATTTGGGCACAGTGGTACATGCCTGTCATCTCAGCTATAATAGGAAGTCAGAAATAGGCAAATCAAAAATACAGGTAGGGGCTGGGAAGGTGGCTCAGTGGTAGAGCACTTGCCTTGCATGCCTGAGGCCCTGGGTTCGATTCCTCAGCACCACATAAGTAAAAAGAAAAAAGCTGGAAGTGGTGCTGTGGCTCAAGTGGTAGAGTGCTAGCCTTGAGCTGAAGAGCTGAGGGACAAAGCCCATGCCCAGAGTTCAGTCCCTACAACCGGACCCGAAAAAAGAAAAAAAAGTCTCAAAAATACAGGTAAAAATGAAGGACTATATCTCAAATAACTATTGCAAAAATATCTAGAGTTATGGCTCACTAGTAGAATGCCTACCTAACAATTATGCCTTGAGTTCAAACCCTAATATCACAAAAAAATGTGTGTTCATACCTTAATCGCTGTGGCATTCCATATCTACAAGACAGACACACAAGACCCAGGGAAGAGAGAACTGGATTATCATAGAAAGAACTAGACTTGAAGCCAAAAGCTGGATTTGAATGTGTTCTCACCATTCCCTTTCTTCAGGACCAGAGACAGGTCAATGGTATTCTCAGCTATGGCTTACCTCAGGTAGATTTTGCTATGAAGGTCTGTTGACCTGAGGCACGCAGCAGTCACTTTCTGGACTGCAAAGTATCATGAAAGCGGTAGCTAGGACTTAGAGGAAAGAGAGAGAGCCATGCACTGGGTACAAAGATCTAGATGCAAGTGTGACCTGGTTCGGTGCTGCTATGTCACCTGGAGTGAGCTTTCTCACTTTCTCATCTTGCAAACTGCGAATTCACTGTGACCTGGACTTGCCCAGCTCTAATGGCATCATGGAGTCTCATTTACCAACCATGAAACTTTTGGAGCTGTGGTAGAATGCTATCTCCCCCCTCTCCTCCTTTCCCCTCCCTGCCCTGGTGGTCAGGGTTGGAGCAGAAGGGTCCCCACCTCGGAGAGGAGGAGGAGGGTGAATTATGCTAGGTGACTAGTCCCTTCCTCCCCAGACGGGATGATTTGGTGCTTTCCAAGCCTGCGGTGGATGGGGAATACATTTTATAGCACCTAGTACATGCCTGTGTACATACTTGGACTTAGCTGAGTGGGTGAATGAATCTTTCTTTCTTTCCTTCTAGAACAGGGACGGCCTGTAAGGGAGTGTTATCCTTGGCCCCTGACACCAGCATAATGATGACATCCCACAGCAAAGCATTTTTGTGCGCAAATATCACTTAAGTCTGCACAGCACTTGTCAAACAATGAGGCTCTGACAGAAAACAGGCACCAACCTGGAAACATTTTTATGGTAATCATTTTCCTACAGAATTCAAAGCTTCAAAAGGAGGGCTTTCAGATACTCACCTAGAATGCTGCAGCTGGAAGGAACTTTCCAGGTCACAGAAACCAACTTTTTCATTTCCCAGATGGCAAAGCCAAGATTCTGGCTACTAGGGGTTAAGGAGGAAGAGGAGGCTAC
The DNA here is from genome assembly GCF_000151885.1 of Dipodomys ordii. Lineage (NCBI taxonomy): Eukaryota > Metazoa > Chordata > Mammalia > Rodentia > Heteromyidae > Dipodomys > Dipodomys ordii. Next base: position 1,050,899 of record NW_012267305.1, read on the forward strand.
TTTTTCTGGCCCAAGACTTAACACACAGTGGAACCTACCAGAGGATTGTTGCTGCCTACTTGCTTGACAGAGTGCCAACCCAGAGCATGGCGAAATGGACTGAGAGCTCAGCCACTGTCCAGGCAGGGTCGTAGGGCACACCATAGGCCCTAGGAGGGTGAAGGTAAGTAAAGGTCAGGGACAGGAGCTGGAAAGGAGAGTCTGTGGGTCTAGAAGAAGCAGCTAAACAAGGGGTTAAAGAAAGGAGGAGAGCTGGACAAGATGTTCGACAAGATCACCCTGTGTGCTTCTATGACGTCACATAAGCAGGAAAAGCAGTGACATCCCTGTCCCATTCCTTCTTCTGGCTTGATATGGGAGCTCCAGGAAACCCCTGCTGCCTGGGGTGGGGTGGGGGAGTAGTCCAGGAACATTGAGCTGCACCTGTGCAGGCCTGCAGCCAGGAAAGAGTCCAGGCAACGCTTGTCCACCCAAAGACCATGTTCTCCTCTGCTGTCCCAAACTCACAAGTCCAGCAGGTTTCTAAGCACCACTCTATTCCCTGCATTCATAGTCTGTTTGGGTGCGGTTGGAGTTTTGGTTGGTGTGTGTGTGTGTGTGTCTGTGTGTGTGTCTGTGTGTCTGTCTGTCTGCTTGCCTGCCTGCCTGCCTGCCTGCCTGCCAATACTGGGGCTTGAGCTCAGGGCCTGAGCTCTGTCCCTGAGCTTTTTTACTCAAGGCTAACACTCTACCCCTCCATTTCAAGCTTTTTTGGTAATTTATTGCAGGAAAGAGTCTCACAGACTTTCCTGCCCTGGCTGGCTTTGAACCAAGATCCTCAGATCTCTGCCTTCTAAGTAGGTACAATTACAGGTGTGAGCTGCCAGCACCTGGTTCAAAGTCTATTTTGAAATCCCATGTTCATCCACAGATTTTTATGGCACAGTGGAAATTCTTCATGGCCTAGCCCTAGGTGTCCTCTCCTTCAGTATCTGTCAGCCTGCTCTGTAGTGATAATTTGAGGCTCTTTCATACCCCACCATTATTACGGGGCTCAAAGTCACTTGTGCCCAGTGAAATGCCAGAGGAAACCACGAGTGGAGAGCAAGCATCTGCCTTGCAGGCCCCACTGCCAACGCAGCACTCAGTCACTATCATCCAGAAGGAATGAGAGAGGAAGGAGGGGACAAAGGAAGGGATGGGGAGGAAGAAAGACTGTTGAGAAAGCACAAGGCCTGTGAAACAGGCAGCTGGGGTGGTGATGGAGTAAATTACCAGACTCTCCACACAGGAGGAACTTCATACTTCCATTGAGCCTTATATTCATTTATTGAGTGCCTTTTGTGTGCCACACTATTTTTATTTTTTTTCTTGGTAGTAAAGCAATGTGGTTAATGAAAAGTCAACATGAAATCTCAATTCTGTCATTTGCTAGCTAAATGACCTTAACCAAATTACTTCATGCTCTGTACCTCAGTTTGTCTGTAAAATGGGCATCATGATAGTAGCTGCCTCGTAGGTTCTTGTGAGGATTCTACAAGTGATTAATCCTTGGAAAGGATTTCTTCTTGTTGAGTTTAAATCATATGAGAAGGAGCTGGAGAATAAGTACAAAGGCAACATTCTGAATGATTTGGAGACACAAAGCAGAGAAGGTGAATTGGGTAAGAAAGGGATTCATTTCCTGTGATGGCACAGGGGAGCTAGCAGAGACAACTCCATTGGCTTGATTCTACACTTTGGAGCAGATCTGCTCATCGTCTCCCTGATGTTAGCTAAGATACCTACAGTGCTCATGCTCATGAGCTCACTCCAGCATAGGAGATCAGGTGCCCTGAGGATGAAACGCTGTTTGCTGTTACTAGGGAAGGCGTGGGTACCGGCAAAGCACAGAGGCCCTTTGCCAGCATGGCAGGATAAACACCTTGGCTGTGTCTAGCAGAAGCTGAGTCTCTGTAGAGCCAACAGGACCCTTACAGCTGGTACAGAGGCAGCTGGAGAAGCCAAAGCCCTTTGGCAGTCTTAGCTAATGAGGTCCTGCTGTAAGAAGCTTGAAGTTGGCCTCTCACCTTTCCAGAAACTCAATGGGAGCACATTACATTGTGTCTGCGTGTGCGCATGTGTGCGCGCCAATCCTGGGGCTTGAACTCGGGCCTAAGTGCTATTGTTGATATTTTCTTACTCAAGGCTAGTGTGCTACCATTTGAGCCATGTCTTGGGTCCAGATTTTAACTGCTTAAGTGGAGACGAGAATCTCAAAGTGTTTCTCTCTGTGGGCTGGTTTTCACAATGGATCCTCAGATCTCAGCCTCCTGAGTAGCTAGGATTACAGGCGTGAGCCAGGGGTGCACAGATTCCTGCCTGCTTTTAATAGGAGAAGTGACCCCATCACTCTCTTACATCAGCATATTGATAATAAACGTTACCACATAGGAATCTTAGGGTGGAAGACACAAACAGCCCCCCTACAGAGACAGGGGGGAGAGTTTTCCTTAATTCTTGTTTTGCAAAATTTTTTCACTTAACAATTCAGGTGCCATTTCCAATGGCAATAAACATGATCTACATTGTCATTTTCTTTCTTTCTTTCTTTCTTTCTTTCTTTCTTTCTTTCTTTCTTTCTTTCTTTCTTTCTTTCTTTCTTTCTTTTTTTGTCTGTTGTGGGGCCTGAACTCTGGGCCTGGGCGCTGCTCCTCAGCTCTTCAGCTCAAGGCTAGCACTCTACCACTTGAGCCACAGCACCACTTTTGGCTTTTTTTCTGCTTATGTGGTGCTGAGGAATCGGACCCAGGGCCTCATGCATGCAAGACAAGCACTCTACCACTGAGCCACCTTCCCAGCCCCTACATTGTCATTTTCTTTGGCTTAGTGTTGGTAGCCATCTTTCTTTTGTTGAAGGAGATGTCATTTACTTAAGGGAAAATTCATCCTTTTGCTTTGAATTCTGAAAAAGTTCTGCAGGCTACCATAAGCAAGAGAGTGAAGTTTTCCACATTCCTTCTGCTTCTTTCCCAGCTAATACCTTCCACTTCCAAACCCTACATCAGATCCTTGGCAACCACTACTCTAACTCTTGTCCCAATATTATGATTTTTCCAGAATGTCATGTCATACACATAGAACTGCATAGTAGGTAGTCTGCTTCATTCACTTCAGATAATGCTTTCTGAGATTCGTTCACATTGTTGCACATCATTAAATAATTCTTTTTATTATTCAATAGTATTCTATTATATGAACCTTGTCGGTTGAGGGACATTCAGATTGTGTCTAGTTTGGATATGAATTTCCAACAGTTAAATGTGGATTTTAATGGAGTTGTCAATATTTCTCTTGGGTAAATATCTGGAGGTGAGACTGGTGTGTTGCATTGTAAATGTGTGATTAACTTTATAAGAGATTGCCAAATTGATGTCCAATATGCCTGCACATTTTTGTATTTACACCAGCAAAATATAAAAATTCTAGTTAATCCACATAGCCATTTTTTTCAAATTTTAGCCATTTTAGTTGATGTAGAGTGGATCTCATTGTAGTTTTAACTTGCCTTTTTCTCACAGCTGACAATTTTCTTACCCTAACAAGTGATCTTTTTCATCTTTTACTGTGCTCTTTGCCATTCTCTTTGGTGGGGAGCCAGTACAAGTATTTTGCCTGTTTTCTAATTACCCTGTTTGCTTACTGCTGGGCTATAATAGCTTCCTAGGGCTGCTGTAACAAATTACCAGAAATGTAAGTGGCTTAAAACATCAGGATTAAATTGTTTTATAATTCTGGGAGCCAGAAGTCAGAATTGTGTCTTATGGGGTGTCAATCAAAGGTTCAATCAAGATGTGGCCAGAGTTAGTTCTTTCTGGGGGTTCCTTGTCTCCCAACATTTTGATTGCTGATGTTTCCAGCCTGGTGACCACAACACTCCAGTCTGTGTCCGCGGTCACATTGCCTGCTTCTATAGCCGGTTGTCTCCCTGTCTTCCTCTTTAGGATGCTTGTGATTACATTTCAGGCCAGCCTCCAAAATCCAGGATAATCTCCCTAGCTCAAGCTCTTAATTAAATCACATCTGCAAAATCTCCTTTTGGCATGAAAGCTATTGTTAACAGGTTCCAAGACTGTTAGAAGCTGGATCACCTTGGGGGACATAATGTATGAGTGATTTACGCCCTAGTTCTTCTTAGGTTTCGGTTGGTCATCCTCCATAAGATATGTGCGTTGAAGGGATTTCTTTTCTGTCTGAGTTGTGTCACTTCCTTTTTTTAACCTTGTCTCTTGATGAGAACCAACCTATCTTATTTTTTTTTCTATCATGATTTCTACTTTGTGTCTTATCTACACAAGCTTTGCATAAGCCAAGCTCACAAAAATTCCCTTCCATGTTCACTTCTAGGAATTTTAGTTTGTGGGTTGCAAATTTAAGCTTGAGAGCAATGTTTAGTTAATCTCGGTATATGCCACAATATACAGGTCAAAGTTCAGGACTTTGCCGCCTCTGGTAAAAATCTCTTATTTCTTTGTTCAGTTGCCTTTGCATCTTGTCAAAACCAGTTGACATTTGCTTATTTCTGCACTTTGTTCTGTTCCGCTAATTTATGTGTCAGTCTTACGAGCCATACGACCTCCTCTTGCCTACTGTAGCATTCCAAGAAGTGTTGATACTTCTAGCCTCAGGTGTCTAATTTTATTCTTCTTTTTAAAACTTGATACTGCTTTAAAATTTCAATCTGTGATTGCTTTTACTAGCATATAGAAGTATAAATGGCTTGTTTTATTTTGTACATTGGCCTTGTATCTCATGTTCTAGTATCTTTTTTATATTCCTTGGTGGGGGGGGAGAGAGAGTTGTGTGTGCGCACACACACGAGCGCATGCGTGCCAGTCCTGTGGCTTGAACTCAGGGCCTGTGCACTGTCCCTGAGCTTCTTTTGCTCAAGGCTAGCATTTTACCATGGGAGCCAAGCTCCACTTCTAGATTTTTGCTAGTTAATTGGGGATACAAGTCTCATAGACTTCCCTGTTGAGCTGCCTTCAAACCATGATTCTCAGATTCCAGCTTCCTGAGTAGCAAGGATTACAAGCCTGAGCCACCAGCATCTGGCTCCAAGGGGCTGTTTTTTTGTTTTGCTTGTTTGTTTTGTTTTGTTTTAGCATAAATGATCATGGAGTATGAATTTTGAAAGCTTTCTTTTCCCATTCCAGCCTGAGATGGTGCCACTTTTCCTTCCCTGCACTAGTGAACTGCAATGATGAGTATGGACATCCTGTTTCACTCCCAACATTAGAAGCAAGCATTTTGTTTGTCATCTTCTTAGAAGTATGTTTTGTAAATAGTCATTTTCAAACAAAGAAAGGGCCAATTTGTCTAGATGATTGTATGATTATCTGTTTTTCCTCCAGACTGCTAATATGGTAGATTACATTGCTTTATGTTTGAATGGTGATTAATTTTCCTCTATGAGAATAAACATTACTTGCACATGATACAGTATACTCTTTATATATGACTTATCCAATGAAAAACAAAGTAAGTGGGACTAAGAAAGATCAATATAACAGTTTCCTTTTACATGCAGAGTCTAGAATATAATGTGCCTTGATTAAAGTATATTATATGCATTATAGAAATATTAAAATGAAATATGTATTTTAAAATATTACAATTTAACCCTTATATAAAATAAATATATTTTCACTTAAAATCAATATTAGGCAATGGAAAGAACCAAAAATTTTTGTCAATGTTTCCTTGAGAATTTCTATAGTATATTAATGAAAGATATTGGATTTTAGTGATTTGTGGGGTTTTTTTAACGTCTTTATTTGGTTTTGGTGTTGGGATATTGCTAGCATGAAAAAATATAACCTAAAAAGTATCTTCTCACTGTATATCTTCTGGAAGTCATAGATTTTGTACAAAATATTCCATCAATGTCTGGTAGAAGTTTCAAATGAAGCTTCATGGGCTGGAACTTAATGTGTGGGATGATTATTAACTCAAAATGTCTTCATATCATCCAATACACAGAAGATCTCCAGTTTTCCTACTCTTCTTGGATGAATACTGGTAGTTTCGTTTTTAAAAAAATTAGTGCATTTCTTCTAAGTTGTAAAATTTTTAATCCATTATTACGTTATTAATGTGAGGCTTAAGTTCAGGGCTAGGGATCTCCCTTTAGCTTTTTCTTCAAGATTGTACTATTTGATCCACTTCTCCATTTCTAGGTTAGTTTTGGCAGTCAATTGGAGACAAGATTCTCATGGATTTGTCTGTTTGAGCTGGCTTGAATTTTGATCCTCAGATTTCAGCTTCCTGAGTAAATGAGATTATAGGTGTGAGCCCCAATGATAGGCCATGTTATCATTGTTAATGGCTGCTAGATGCATCATTATATATGTACCATAATGGATTTATCCATTCTATTACTGTTGAACATTTACATGATTTGTCATCATCGTGAGTCTGTGATGAATGTAGGCAAATGTACATCTTTGTAGATATATATACTTTGTGTAGATAAAGTCTTAGTAGCAGACTTTATATTTATTATCTTAGTGATTCAAAAAGTGGCAACCCAAACCTAGTAGTTAACAAGAGGAAGTATCTATTATCTTCTATTCAGAGGACTCTAAGTGTATCTTGACTGGGTCCTTGGGCTGAACTCTCTTACAAGGCTGCAGTCCCTGTCGTAAGGAGAACATTTACTTTTTTAAACCACTAGGTTTTGGGTGCAACTTTTATAAATTAATAAGATAATAAATATAAAGTTTACTGCTTCAGTCTTTCCTTATGTGATTTCAATGTAGGTATTTTTATCTCCTTGAGCTGAAGAGCTGTGGGACAGCACCCAGGCCCAGAGTTCAAGCCCCACAGCCGACCAAAAAAAAAAAAAAAAAAAAGAGAAACATCTGGTAATGTCTTTTGTCCATTGATTGGATTATTTGCCTTTTCCTTGGTACTTGGTCTACTATTTCCTCATATGATCTAGACATTAATCATTTGGTGGTGGGAGTTTTACAAACTCTATGTTCTCCAGTTTTCATCCAGGTCACTGGCCCATACTGGAATATCTTACTATTTTTTTCCCCCTCCTGAGCCTTGAACTTCGGCCTGGGAGCTTTCCCCGAGCTCCTTTGCTGAAGGCTAGTACTCTACCACTTTGAGCCACAGCTCCACTTTCAGAGTTTTCTATGATTAACTGTAGATAAGAGTTTCATGGACTTTCCTACCTGGGCTGACTTCAAACCACAACCCTCCAATCTCAGCCTCTTGAGAAGCTAGATTTATAGGTGTGAGCCTTCAACACGCAGCTAAAAACTCAAACCCAGTAACTGACACTTTTCCTTATTAGCTAATGTCCTACAAGCTAAGCCACCCCTCCAGCCCCTTATGTTATATTTTTAGTAACATAATAAATACTTGTGAACCTACTGTCACTCCAAGAATAAACATTAGTAATAACTTAAATGCGCCTGTGGCCATCTCATTGGTCATTCATTTTCTCAAAATAATAGTGCCTAACACATATCCCTTTCTACATGCTACATGTCATTTTATGTGCTTCATGTGTATCAACTCATTTTAGTCTTTTCAGGAACCTATCGGTCACTGGAATACAGAGAGCTTATCTTACATACCATAAAGACAAATTAGAATTGAACCCCTACTAATCTGCTTCTTAACCATTTTACTATCTTTCTCTTTGTTTATTGTCACAATACATTTTGTTTCTGGTTTGTTTGCTTTTAAAATCTTCTTTGCCAGGAGTCAGTTGCTACTCAGGACGCTAAGACCTGATGATCATGGTTCAAAGCCAGACTGGTCAGGAAAATCCATGAGACTCCTATTTCCAACTAACAACAAAGAACCAGAAGTTGAGTGTGACTTAAGTGGTAGAGCCCTAGCCTTGAGCATAAAAGCTCAGAGACAGAGCCCAAACCATGAGTTTAAGCATCAAGACTGGCACTAAAAAATAAAAGAGAAATCTTTCCCTAACCCAAATTTATAAAAATGTAACTTGTATTAAACTGTAAAAATGTACAGATTTGTGTTTTACACTTTTGAAAATCATTTTCTGTTTTGAAATAACTTGCACACACATATACAGAAAGAAAAGATAAGGAGAAAAAAGGGAAAGAAAGAATGGAGAAGAGTTAGGAAGAAGACAGAGGAGGAAGAGGAAGAAAAGGAGGAAGAGGAGGAGGAGGTGGAGCTATTGAAAATTATTTTTTGTAATACAAGACTTGGTAAAGTCAGGGACATAGACTAACATACGGAAATATCCAAAACTTGTTTATATTTTAATTTGGGAATAACTTGTTTGAACACACAATGGGAAAGATATGTTCCCATTCACAATTTCAATATAAAATACACATTTTATCCATGGATGAAGCTAGCCTGATAGATAAAATTGGCAGAAAACACTTCCAACAGGCATTGTAGACTAAGGGACAATGTCCTTAGTATAAAGCAGTAACACAGGTTGAAAGAACAGCACTGGCCTCTCCAAAGCATAGTTGGTAGAAGATTAGGATAACTAGTCACACAATACGCAGCAGAAATGAATCATAAATTAAAAAGTGTGTTTCCTCATAGTTTAACAAGGAAGAGGAAAGTAGGACAGCAGTTCTATTCCTGGATATTTATTCTAACAGAGGCAAGAAGTTACTATGCCTTAGTTTCTTTAACTGTAAAATGAAGATAATAGTGATGCAGAAATGCCCAAATGAGCATTCATGATGCCATTCTCTCAGGGATGCTAACTTGTATGATGCTGTAGGAAAAGTGTTTTTAAACCAAGCTACACCTTCATTCTGCTAGTAAATTGTTCCTTTTTCCAGGCAGATGTCCAGGGCTTGACAAGTGATCAGGGATTTGGGGCCAAGAAAACAGTCTTAAATGGGTTAAATCCTTTTTCTAGATGAGTCTAGTACTCGTCAGGGAGTGGGCTGGAATGTATGGAAATACATGTTGAACCTTCTTTGTACAATATGGAATATATGCTAGCAGGGAAAAAAACAACAGTGGACTGGAGTTGTGTCACTTTGTCCCCTTAGGACTTCAGTTGAGCAAAGCGATAAGACAGCAGTGAGTCCAAGTGAACTTGGTAGAATAATAATCACTATTTAATAATTTCATCTTATCTATTAATGTATTCAAGAACATTTAAGATTGTTACATGAATAATGGAAAAAATTGAAAATTACCTAATTATACAATAGCTAAATAATTAATTGGATACACACATGCATATGAGTTGCTTTAATCTATGTTTACAAATACTATGAATGATATTGGAAAGTTCTCGTTTGTAAGAATTGATAAGACATAGGACAAGTTGGTGGGTGTGAAGTATCTAATGTTCTCAGAGTCAAATAAAATAGGAGAGATCAGATTCTGAAGAGACAACAAGAAGATTACTAGAAATCCTACACAGTTTAGAATGATCACTGGATCATTGAAGCAATAAAGGAAGAAAGTTAAAACTTCTAGAACAAATGAAAATTAAAATAGTACTTACTAAAAACTTTGGGATACAGTAAAGATAATGCTAAAAGTGAAGGTTTTTTGTTTTTTGTTTTTTTGCCTGGGGCTTGAACTCAGGGCCTGAGCATTGTCCCTGAGCTCCTTTTGCTCAAGGCTAACACTCTACCACTTGAACCACAGCGCCACTTCTGCCTTTTTCTGTGTATGTGGTACTGAGGAATCGAACCCAGGGCTTCATGCATGCTAGACAAGAACTTTACCACTAGGTCACATTCCCAGGCGTAAAAGCAAGATTTATAGCTGAGTGCCTTCATTTAAAAAAAAATAGTAAGAAAAATCTCAAACTCTAGGCAAAACCAAAAGAAGCCAAACCCCAAATTAGCAGGTAGAAAGAAATAATAAAAAGGGGAAAAAATGAACAAAATAGAAGCTACCAAACTCTATACAAAGAATCAATGTAACAAGTCAGTTCTTTGAAAAGGTAAATAAGATTGAGAAACCCTTAACCAAACTGACCAAAAGAAGGAGAGAAAAAATCCAAATTAATAACATAAGAAGTGAGAAAGGGACTATCAAACTTTCTCCTTAAGGAACAAGTCCACTGGGTGGACAAGGAGGGAAAGCTCTCTAGCATATAAAGCACGTGGGAAAGGTCTGGGGAAGAATAAGCAGCTACACTGGAAAGTGTCCACATTCTGAGCTGTTTTCAATGTCCCTCATCAGGTTCTCTTCTTTCCATCTTTATGACACCCTTTCCTAGGAAACCAGCAGGGAATATTTATGTTGGACTGACTCAACAACACAGGTTGCGTTGAACTAAAGGCCCATCTCAAATGAGAGAACTGAAATAGAAACAGGTAACTCCTCTTAGAAGAGAACAAAGTGGCTTATAGGGAACTTTCTTGAATCAGCCTGGCCTTGCTAACTGTGTGACCTTAGGCAAGACACCTGCCTCTCTGTGCCTCTACCTTGTCTCCTGTGAAATGAGGAGAACAATAGAGCTCATTTAGTCACTGGTTAGGGCATGCAAAAGCACAGCTTTCCTGGGCTAAGGAAGCAGTCAATGAAGCAGCCCTATTTGCCCTGAGCACATTACCCTCTTCCTTCTGCCATGAACAGTGAGTTCCTACTGAAAATGAGCTCTGCTAAGATGCGGATTCTGGAAAGGGAGAGCAGGCTAATTCCTGGGTGAGATAAGCTAGATTTCCCAGCCCTAGTTTCTAAGTCCAGCTCCACTACACTTTTCTTTGGCTGGTATTTCGACAGTAACAGCTCCAATTTTTCCATCTCCCAACTTAGGATAATGAGCCCTGATAACCCCTCCTTCATAAGTCTGCTGTGAAACCAAATGAGATAACAGTAGGGAGAAAAATTGTAAAAATAAGGATGATCAGGGTTATTAGGCTCTGGAAGTCCCAGTGAATTTTTTGCGAAAAAACTTCCTCTATTTTGTACTCAAAGGGTGTTCTTTTCAAACAACTGTCTCTGTCTGTCTCTGTCTCTCTCTCACTCTCACTCTCTTTCTCCCCTTGCCCCCAAGTGTGTATGTGGCTCCAAAGCACACTAAGATCTACACATATGGACCTACAATCATCTCCAACTGCTACATGATCCTGTTCTATCACCCTGTATCTGTCTCTCTTTCTTTCTCCCTTTCTCCTTCCCTTCCTCTCTCCCTCTATCTCTCTTCCTCTTTCTCACTCCCTCACTCTCTCTCTTCTATGCCATCCAACTGAAATAAAGTATATTTTGGGTAAAACTGTGTTGTGTTCAGCCTTTGCCTCTCCCTGTGCTTGAAATGTCTGGAACAGGAGTTTTCATCATCTGCCCTGGCTTCTCTTTCACAGGAAATACATTTGTCTTCCCATGTGTTTCACCATTTGGCTTCTTGGGCCCCACAGGTGGAGCAGATGCTGTTGACATAGGGTTAAACTACTCTGTGTCTACTCAGCCTTAAAGATGAGCTAAGGAAAGAGATGCCTCCAAATCCTGGCAGCAATGGTACTGAAGCCTTGAAATCCAAGAGTGTCCATGTGCCCTTTCTGTAATTTGATTAAGGTGCCTTTAAGCTAGTATTTCTATTGCCTCCTATGCACTACACAACTTACCTATCATCTTGGGATGGTAGTACACATCACTGGTTCCAAATATGAAGAAGACAGAGACAGCAGGATCATGGTCTGAGGCCAGCCATGACCAAGTTAGTATGATACTGTATTCGAAAAAAAAAACTAAAATCATAAAGGGCTGGGTCCATGCAAAGTGATACCTGTACACTTTCTGCACATAAGGAAACTAACTTGGCTATTATCAAATGAATAGGTAGACCACTCGCAGAGACCCCAAAGTTGTGGGTGTGACTTTTGCAACAATCACTTGCAGGGCCAACGCAAAGCTAGGGTTATGGGGGAATCAGACTCCATTGCACACAGGAAGGGGGCATAAATGGCTTCCTGGCTATTCATTTCTTTAGTGGGTAGCACCTTCCTAAATAGCCTGTCTCTGAACCACAGCTTTGGGCCGCAGGAGTATCTTCAGTAGTTTCAGTAACCTCCTAGTGCTTTAAGACAAACAATTATGTGAGATTTTCACTCAGCAGAAACAAATACAATACTGTTCGTTCTTTTATGGAACTTGCTATTTCCAGGCTGAGCACCTGTTGATATAGAAAAGTAGGTATTTTATTTAGCAAACACTTGGAGTGCTTACTGTAAGCAGGTTCTACCTTCCACTCGTGAGTTGCCCCCTGAGTCTAGACATTCAATGTGTGCAGTATCAGAGCCTTCCCTGCCGGGGTCAAAATGATTCAATGTGACTGACAACAAGACTAAGTCCAAAATATGCCCAAGGCTCCAGCAGTACACTCAGAACTACATTTGAGCCGCAGATCTCTTAAGGCAAACATGGCATCCCCAAGGTACAATCTGGCCCCCAGGGCTGCATTTGGAAAGATGTCAGGCATAACACTGACTTGAAGATGGTTCCAGGCACAAACTGTGCTCTTGCCTGCCTTAAATCACACATAAGAGAGGAAAAAATAGGTGGAGAGGGGGAAGGGAAAGGGGAGAGAGAGAGAGAGGGAAAAGGGAAATGGAGAGGGAGGAGGAAAAGGAAAAGGGAGAAAGAGGGAAAAGGGAGAGGGAGATGGAAGAATCCAGGATAAAAACTACAGAAGTCATAAGAAGGGGGATTCTCAGTGGGACTGAATTGTGACATATCAATGAAATACTAATGGCAGAAAGGAGCTACAGAGACCAGAAAACTTCTACAGATTAGTGGTGGGTTGTATCTTTTCCTTTCTTTTGCTTTTTTTAGCATCCGAATCTTGCACAACTTGCATTTATCCATTTTGTGATAGAAAATAAGTTTTAATCCTGAGATCATCTTGGAAAATAACCAAAAAAAGAAAGGAAATAGGAAACAAAGGGAAAGCATCACAAATGAGAATTGCGATTGAGCAGATAGATGGTCTGTTTCTGACTCCCTGCTGCCCTTGCCCTCAGACATCCTCTTCTCTGGGTTTCCTTGTCCTCTGTAAGGAGGCATGCAGATTGGGCCATCTGGAAGTGAGATTCAGGGGTCATTCTCAGAGAGCAGGTCAGTTGGGTGAGGAAGGAGGGGTCTCCTCAGAGGTTCTGTTCTGTGTCTAGCAAGAGCTTACAAGATACTTTGAAAATATATAGAAATAAATTTAATGAGAGTAGGGAAAGATATGTATACTGAAAACTATAAGACAATGAGAAAAGCACTGAAGAAGATACAAAGAAATAGAAGGTATGCTGTGTTCCTGGATAGAAAACATCAATATGGTTAAAATCTCCAGATTGTTGTATGTGATCCACAGATTTTCAAATCCCTATGGCATTTTTCACAGTAGGAAAAAAGTCCTAAAGCTCACAGGGAATCCCCAAAACCCCCAAATAGCCAAAGCAATCTTGATGAAAAAGAACAAAGCCAGAGGTATCACACTCCTTGAGAATACAGATTTGTGTGTGTGTGTGTGTGTGTGTGTGTGTGTAGACAGATAGATAGACTAACAGAAAAACAGACAGACATGTCAATTTGTGGGAGGCAATAATAGCCAGCTGTTGAATAGCACAGTCCTTTAAAATATAAGGTCTAGATGTATTGCATGAAATATGTCTGTGTCACATTGTTTAATGAAATAAGCAAATTACAGCACAGTGTATACAGTGCAATACTGTTGATGTCAAAATACGCATGTATATGTTTATATGTGCACATGAATGTCTGGAAAATATGTATATCAACTCGTTCACAGCTGTCCTCTCTGGGGAAATGAATGGTGAGAGGAGAGGGAGAGCTTTTACAGGCAGACTTTTGTCTCCCTTCAATTTTTCACAAGCTTTAACTACTCTTGTAATTTAATAAAATTAAGAAAATAAAACGAATAAATGCAAGAAAGTCAATGCAAAGATTTCTGTGTTGGAATAAGAATATAAGCTAAAAGACATCAAAATGCTACAGGAATCCCTCCTCCTGCTTCCCAACTTGAGGTGAGTGCAGTTGAGGTTTATTTCTGATCAACCTCTCCATCATTTTACATTAAACATGCAATTTTCTTCTCACATACTCTTTCTATCTAATAATATAGCATGGATTGCTGAAACTGCACTGATGACTTTAAATGGTTGTGCATATCTTTAGGTTGTTTCTGTCTTATTCTACTATCTCCTTCAGATAAAGCAAGAAACGGAGCATTGCTGGACCATTTCCTACCCTGGCAGTTAGTTCTATTCTAAAATTTTAGCTCCTTTTTGTAACTGAAAAAATATCATCTCCCTGTAGTTTTAATTACTATTCTCTTAATTAGTACTAAGGCTGAACATTTGTTAATGTTTCTTATTTACCTGTCTTTTGATAAGTTGCTCCTTCATGTACTTTTCCAATCTTCCTGCTGCAGTGTTTATCTTTTTTTTCCTATTGATTTCTAAGAGTTCCTTATATATTAAGGACATTAATCACTGTCTCTCTCCTATGTGGTAATTTTCGAGGCATGTTATTTTGGTTTTTCACTTTTCACTTTATTTTTAAAAAAATGGGCAGGTTTTCAAGTTTAATTCAATTCCATAAGTCTTTTTCTTTATAGTTTCTGTGTTTAATACTATATTTAGAACATATTCATAACTAGAAACCTATGCAAGCATGCACTAGTACTTTCTTCCAATGTAACACTCCACTATTCATTCCACCTAGATGCTATTTGAACACATGGTGTGAGGCAGAGGTATAAATGACTACTTTGGCGATAAGAGCTAGTAGCTCTCCCCACACCCACAATGATAGTACCTGGCTCTTTTTCAGGGTTGTGGAATGCTGTCTCGTGTGTGTGTGTGTGTGTGTGTGTGCGCGCGCGCCAGTACTAGTACTGGAGCTTGAACTCAGGGCCTGGGAGTTGTCCTTACAATTTTGATCAGTGTTGGTGCTCTTCTACTGGAGCCACAGCTCCATTTGTGGCTCTTTGGTGGTTCATTGGAGATTAGTCTCACAGACTTTTCTGCCCAGGCTGGCTTTGAATTACCATCCTCAGATCTTAGTTTGCACAGTAGCTAGGATTACAGGTGCAGGCCACTGGTACCCGGTTTAGGTATTGCTCTTTTTGTGACATGTTGAAGCAATTCATGCACCTGGATGTTTGGCATGATTAGTTGTCCTGTCTGTACCTTTTGCTTGTGACTAGAGATTTGCAGGAGCCTCTAGGTTTCCCCAAAGCTTCTTGAATCCCAATGGATCTAAGTGCATACACTGGGGGCGACTAGGCCATTACAAGAAATAGGCTAGAAGGGACTGAATGTACAGGCATACACTGAGAAATGGCCTTCACCAAATATAATTCCACCCAGGCATGCTTTCAAAGCACGGAAGTATCAACTATTGCCGCGTGATCGTAAAGCCCAAACTGCCTTTGCCTTGCTACGCTGACAGCCTCTAGGTGGCACTGTGGAGCCATTCTGTGCTGTGTGGAGGGCACAACCTGCAAAGGAGCGCTAAGGGTTCTGTGGTCACCCTGGTTTTCCTGGGGCTCCAGTATCTTGGCGATAGGGTACAGGGAAAGGCCCGTGATCCCCAAAGCTAGCAACTTGGCTTTGATGCAACCTTTATTCCCTACCTCTTCAAATGACTAGGCATGGCTGACACTCTGGGGCAAGGCCACTAAAAAGACGTTAGCAACCAAGGTGCTTCATAAATCACCCTAGTAGCAGCAAGAACACTGCCTGCTGTCTGGGTGACAGGTGGCTTGTCCTTGAGGACCGAACTCATCTCCTCTTTGTTCATGTCTAAGCAGATACCCTGGCCACAGCTTGGTATAGAAAAAGTCTAGTAAACACTCAAGCATGTTCCTGTCACCAACTTGATACCATCTTGTCTCACCCAACAAAAGACTTGTCACTTTCCAAGGCACAGACTTCAGTGTGGCTGACCTAAATCTGAACAGCTCAGGGTGCCTGGCTCAGGGACACATCTCTGCCTGCCCTAGAGGGTTTGAAATGTCCCTTTTGGCCACACAGAGAATGCATTAAGAGGTGTGAGAAGGAGTGAATGAAATTGCTGGGAGGCTTTTTAATCCCAAGATCAAGGTTATAACCTTGGGAAGACAAATCTTAGAGCCCCTTAGCTTCAATTAACCAGCACAAACTCTGGCTGGAGGCATGGTACAAGTAGTAGAGCTTCAGATCTGAGTGAAAAAGCCAAGTGAGAGCATGAGGCCAAGTTCAAGCCCAAGTTACTGGCACACACAAACACACAGACACATACACACACACACACACACACACACACACACACACTTTGTAGGTATCAGTATATATGATGCTGTGACAGCTTTCATTTAGCCACCCACCCCTCAGTCTATTAGCAAGAATTTCTAGAAGGATTCAGGATTCTCCTTTCAATGAAAATTCTTAAAACAAAGTATCACCAGTGAACTCATAAGAAAATTTCCCATAGTATAAAAAGACTGCCGCCTCCATGCTTGGGATTAAGGTAAAGGAATGATTGGTATCCAATGGGAATCAGAGAGAGGGGGGAGAAAGAGGGAGAGAGACAGGAAAAGAAGAAGAAGGGAGGGAGAGAACATAAGAAGAAGAGAGGAGGAGAGAGGAAGAGATGAAGGTAGATGGGAGGCAAGGAGGGAGGGAAGGAGAGAGGGAGGACATATGAAGATGAGCATTCACTAGCTATGCAGCTAGGACATGGATTTAAGATTCCACCAGGGGCTGGGAAGGTGGCTCACTGGTAGAGTACTTGTCTTGCATGCCTGAAGTCCTGGTTTCGATTCCTCAGCACCACATAAGTAGAAAAAGCTGGAAGTGGTGCTGTGGCTCAAGTGGTAGTGTACAAACCTTGAGCTGAAGAGCTCAGGGGCAGCGCCCAGGCCCAGAGTTCAGGCCCACATCTGACCAAAAGAAAAAAAAAAGATTTCACCAAAACCAGGTGCAACCATACAACTATAGGAAACCTGCACCCCTGCAAAACTCATCCAAACACAGAACTACAGAGTGATGATGTCGGAGGGGACATGCCCAGTTTCCAGGTAGAAAACTTGTGGACTAATTCCACTTCTCATTATCACATACTTACAGGTTTTGTTCTTTCCTCTACACAATGTCCTAGGCACAAGGCCATCAGCATACCCAAGATATTGATAAGTGGCTGGGGGACCTGGGCCTCAAAGGTTACTTAACTAAAGCCAGCACCCAATCTTCTAATTTCCTCTTCCTGGGGGATGAACTGTCTGCCTGGCCCCACTTGCTCTCCCGTTCAGCCAAATAAAAAGCAAACAGGCACACCACTTTTAAAAGAAAATGCCCAAGAAGTGAGATTTGAAAGGATTTAAGGCCTAAGCCACACAAGAATGCTCCCATTTGTTTAATTGCTCCTGGAATCCTCATTTCAATTTGTGTCTAGACCCAAGAAAAACTAATAATCACTGCCCAGGTGGCCCTGTTTAGAGAAAGCGTATCATCTTTGCTGTTCATGAGTAAAAAAATTAAAATTTCCACAAGTATTTAATTAACTCTGAAACCTGAATGTGTTCGTGGAAGTATAGTCTTAAATAACAAGAGTATTTAAACTATTTACTTGGATATCCAGGTGCTTGTCTTCCTTCTAAAGGTTATTCAGCCTGGGCTTGAACTCAGGGTACTGGCCACCCTGGGAGTAGCTAAATGAGCCTCTCACATCATTTGTAGAACAGGTGCAAGGACAGGATCATAGTTATTTGTTGTGTGTTTATTGAACAGTGAAAGGACCAATCTGTTCCTCAGTAGAAATGCCTTGAGGTTTCCAAGTTAGTTCTTTGCAAAATAATACATGATTAGACTAAATCTAAACACCTTTTAAAAGAATCTGCCACTGGTGTGTGCATATGCTGTTGAATCCATGGTTTTCCACTGTGCCTAGAGAAAGCCTCTACAGCTTTGCCACTGATTCAGGAAGTGGTCAGTGATTGTGGCTACCACTTGAACAACGATGTCCCCTCACTTTATAAGTAAGGAACTTTCTTTGCAATATAACAATTTTCAGAGGGTCCTCATGCCAGCAAAAATAATAGAGTGCCTTTGTGGGTGTACTACACAGTCACTCATTTATTCCATGGTCCTTAGTGAGAAGCAACAACATTCACAGACACTTTATTTATTGGTTTTTGTCTTTTTGAGACAGGTTCTATGTAGCCTATGCTGGCCTTAAACTCATGATCCTCTGCTCTCAGCCCCTTGAGTTATGGATTGAGGGCATGCATCACTCCATCTGTCCCACAAGAAGCTTTTAATGAAGACCAGGCTTCTCTCTTCATCCTAGAACCATCTGGCCCAGGAGGAAGTGATGCCTCTGGAGCCCACTCCTGGAGCTACCCAAGATCCTGAGACCATCAAGCACAGATGGGGAGAAGCTGGGTTCATCTAAGTCTGGCCCCAGATACCCTAGCACCAGTCTATGACTTTTATGCACCTTCTAGCCAACGTTATGTGGAGAGTATTATTAGGACGTAGGCATTTACCAAGAAGTAAAATGGAATTCTAAGAAGGGAGATTGGAAAAAGTAATCCAGTCTGAATTTTTAACTACATCCTGAAGCTTTGCTGCCTCCACCCACTTCTCTTTCACTGGAATACTTTCCCTCTTGTCTCACCAAATCTAAATCAAATCATACACTCACTGCATGCCCCTTCCTCCTTGAAGTCTACCTAGTTGCTTTAGAAAAAAAAAAAAGAAGTTGTCTGCTCTGAGAGTATGTTCCATATTGAGCAAATGAGGCTGAGATATGTAAAGGACATATGAGTTTGGATGAAAACAAAATATCTATGGGAGGTTGGGCGTGATACTGTCGTGCTTGCAATCTCACTTGCTTGGGAGGTAAAAGTAGCAAGGCCCCAGTCCTACGCTCATGTGAGCAAAAGCATGAGCTCTTATCTAAAAAATGAATGAAAGCAGAAAGGACTCAAATGGTGTAGTGCTTTCCTAGCAAGTACAAAGCCCCAAGTTCAAACTCTTGGAGTACACAATAAAAACAAGAGAAAAATAATAAGAAAGGGAGAAAAGCACAGGTGGGTACTCAGATCTGAGTTCTCAGGAGAAAATCCAGTTGGAAAATGAAGCTCAGAATCACCAGCACGTTGTTGTCAGTTGAAGCTACGACAGTACATGAGACAGATTGCCTGAGTAGAAAATATAGGTAAGCTGGGCGCTGGTGGCTCACGCCTGTAATCCTAGCTACTCAGGAGGCTAAGATCTGAGGATCGCGGTTCAAAGCCAGCCCGGGCAGGAGAGACCGTGAGACTCCTATCTCCAATAAACCACCAGAAAACTGGAAGTGGCGCTGTAGCTCAAGTGGTAGAGAGCTCGCATTGAGCTGAAGAGCTGAGGGACAGCGCCCAGGCCCAGAGTTCAAGCCCCACGACCAACAAAAAAAAAAGAAAATATAGCTAGAGGAGAAGAAATGTGTGACATGCAAACACTATATTCTTTTTTTGGTGCTGGTAGACTTGGAGCTTGAACTCCAGGCCTGGTCACTGTCTCTGAGCTCTTCAACGCAAGGTTAGCACTCTACCACCAAAGTGCCACTTCTGGCTCCTAGTTTTCCAGTGTCTACTTCAAGATAAATATCTCACAGACTTTCCTGCCGGGGCCGGCTTTGAACTACAATTCTCAAATCTCAGCCTCCTGAGTAGCTAGGATTACAGATGTGAGCCACCAGTGCCCAGCTGAAACACCGTATTCTTAGTGCAAGGAAAGGGTGTTAGCCTCTCTGCACAGTCTGAGAACAGAGTAAACAAAAATTCAGTCAGCAGCATCCCACCCCTTGAGTGATTATAATAATGACATGAGATTGTAGATATTATGTGTTAGCAAGGCATTCTGCCATTGTCACATGGTTTTGCATATGTATCTTAGCAAATTCTCCCACCCTATGACTGGCAAAAAAGTGAGAAATCATACTGAAAATTTTTTATTTTCAATTGGAGAAACAATGTGACCATTTGATATTTTCATTTATTCAATGTTACCTTGATTTTCAAAATCTGTCCATGTAAAGTTTTAAGGAAAATAAAACTATAGAAATCTAATGATAAAAAAGTGAGAAAGAAATAGGATTGTGCACAGTGATTCACATTTATGATTTCAGCTCTTTGGGTGGAGATTAGAAAGATGGAGGTCCAACAGGCCACAGCAAACAGTATGACGTCTTAACTTGAAAAAGAACAAAACAAAAAGGGTGTGTGCATCAAGTAACAGAATAAACACAGGACCATGCTTTCATAAGTCTAGTTCCACAAAACATAAAAGGGAAATACATTGAAGGTATGGCAGGTAAACTGTCCACTCGAGTGCATGTATACACCTCTTTTTCC
Organism: Dipodomys ordii; assembly: GCF_000151885.1. NCBI lineage: Eukaryota > Metazoa > Chordata > Mammalia > Rodentia > Heteromyidae > Dipodomys > Dipodomys ordii. The sequence continues at coordinate 1,071,234 of NW_012267305.1, forward strand.
TGCAATCAGATGTCTGCCTAAAGTGGAACTTTGAGAGCAGGATCCTGAACAAGGTTTCCTTTTTCCAATTAAAAAAATCCAACAGTCGGGGTTGGGAAGATGGCTCAGTGGTAGAGCGCTTGCCTTGCATGCCTGAGGCCCTGGGTTCGATTCCTCAGCACCATATAAGCAAAATGTAAAAAGTCGGAAGTGGCGGTGTGGCTCAAGTGGTAGAATGCTAGCCTTGAGCTGGAGAGCTGAGGGACAGTGCCCAGGCCCAGAGTTCAGGCCCCATGACATGACCGGACCCCCCCCCAAATCCAATAGTAGGAAGCAAGCCTTCCCTGAAGTAGTCCTTCTGATTAGACATAAGGGAGTACTATCTGATTTCAAGGAGCACTGAAAAGACCCACTTCTGACCCTCACACAGTCGTTCTTTCTGCAGGAAGGGAAGCTTTATGTAGGGGCATTGCACTATAGCCCTGAATGCCCATTTCTAGGACCATATGGTCTACTTATAAATAGTATGCCTTAGACAAATCCTTTTACTTTTTTGGCCTTCTGTTTATTTAATGTGAAAGATGGACTCTATACCTCATAGAGTTACTACAAAGATCAAATAAGAGATTATGCATATGGTACTTCATAAATTATAATGCATGAGTATTAATTACCATTTTTGAATTGTACAGATTAAGTGATCTCTAACCATCTTTACCTCAAATTCACGAAGAAGGTAGCATATCTCCTATAGTCACTGGCTTGGCTTCTATAGTCAAGTAGATTGACTTATACTGATTGCCCTTGGATTTATTATCTATCTCTGTTTAGAGTTCCTGGAGAGTCTTGTGCTTTTTTCTTGGAATTTGACCATACATATCACTTTAAGCATCCAAAATATTCAATCAACCAAGGGAAAAATAAACTGAATCACAAGTTCCCAAAAGGGATAATACAGCTAGGCATGGGTGGCTTACACCTGAAATCCTAGCTACTCGGGAGGCTGAGATCCAAGGATTGTGGTTGGAAGCTAGCCCAGGCAATAAAGTCCATAAGACTCTTACCTCCAAATGACCAAGTAAAAACTGGAAGTAGATCTGTTGGTAAAAGTGGTGGAGCGCTAGCCTTGATCAAAAAAGCTCAGAGACGGTGCCTAGGCCTTGAGTTCAAGCCCCATGACCTCCCTCACCCTATCAAAAACAGAAGTTGTACTAATAAATAGTACATGCACATAGTTTGACTTAGTTAAGCATCAGGGATATGCAAATCAAAATGACACTGAGATTACATCTGACACTAGTCATTCATCAAAGAAATGAGAAATGTTGGCAATGATAGTGGGAGGAAAATCCTCAGACACTGTTTGGGGGGATGTAATATGGGAAACAGTATGGAGGTCCCTCAATAAACTAAAAACAAACTACGATGTTATAGTGATATCCTAATGTTGGGCATTTACTTAGAGGAATGGAAGTCAGAAGAGATTTTGAGCACCTCAGATTATTGCAGCACTATTCTCCATAAGATCAGATTGAGCACCTATCAATCAGTAGAAAAGGAAAGAGAAAATTGGATACAGAGTATTGTCTAGGCATAAAGAATAAAATTATGTCATTTGCTGGAAATATAAATGGAATCATTGTGTTTGGTCTAATAAGCCATTTTTAAGACATTAAAGTATATATACATGTACTTGTCCATAAACATGCATATTTTTAGTTATACTTTCCATATAAGTAAAAATAGCTAATTTTTTGGCTTTATGAGTTTGGTTTACCTCACTAACCTGATGATCTTCAATTCTATCCATTCTAACAGCTAGATTTTTGTAGTTTTTATTAATTGTACAGAATAGTGGATTTCATTGTGACATTTTTGTACATGTAAATAATGTATTTTTTATCATGTTCAACTACACACACCCCATTACATTCTCTTGTCCCCTGCCTCCTCCTCCTGGTCCTGTTCTTCTTCTCAAGCACTGCTATTTTCTGTCTATACAAAGGAAGGATGCTAAATAGACATTTTTGTGGAAAGCAGACCTGGCATGTTGTAGATTGTCCACTATCTTGTCTGGGTTAGATTGTTCCTTTGTGCTTATGGGATGTGGATATGAGTGTGGGTTGCTCTGCCTATTTTGCTGAGTCCAAAAACTGACAGGCAGCTTAATGTGATCAGTGCCATGCTTCTATTTTCCCTCATAGGAAAAGCAGCACTTCTGAGGTGTGGGCTCTGGAGAGTGGATTTTGCTTGTATTTGCATAAATTGGCGAGCGGAGGGAGGACCCTCACCAGTTTAGTACTCTGAACCTCAGCTAGCACAAGGATAAGCACTTAGGGAATACAGAGCTATGAGGACACAGTGATGCTCAGGGATCTCACAATGTGTTGGGAAGATGACAATAAGCCTCATGCTCTTCTCTTTCTGAAGCTTCTCTTCTCCCTCATACTCCCCCACCCATTTTGAGCTTCCTGAGCCAGTAAAGCTGCCCTGAGGCTTTCTCTGCACCGACTGGCCCTGGGAAGAGGGAGATGAACAAAGCATGGCCCTTGCCCTCTCATACTGGAGGGCTAATTGGAGAGACGGACACATAAACAGACAATGCAGTCCAGTGCTGAGCACTCTAGTAGAGGAGGAAACAGTGTGCTGCAAGAGGTCAGAGGGGACTGGGCTGCAATTAACAAAGCCCCATCCTACAAAGCCAGCCCAGGTGGGAGGAAGCTCTATGCGCTCAACTTTGTTCTGAGGCCTGCCCTTTGCTGGCATAGCAACAAGTATATTTCCTTACTGTCTGACACCCAGACTACCAGCTTCTCAAGGAGAAAATTCAACTGAGGCCTTCGCTCTGAATTTGCCATTCTTTCTAGGCCAACTTTGTGAAAGTTGCTCTGGCCCAGTTTCCCTATCTTGGAGAGTGGACCATGGAACACCTTGTAGTGTTTCAAAGCTATTTACCCAGTGGAAAGGGCTGAGGACTCCCACGTCTCCTGGCTGAGTATCTGCTTCATCCACAAGGTAATGGGAAAATGCATGTGCTTTGTTGTAAACTGAGCACCTCAGCACCTTTCAGGTACCTAAATAACCCTCCTTGTAGCAGTTCCAGTCTTTACCCTGAAACCCCCAGAAATATACAATGCAATCTTAGTTACTCAGATGCTGACATCTGAGGATTGCAATTCAAAGGCAACCTGGGCAGGAAAGACTATGAGACTCTTATCTCCAATTAAGCACCAAGAACCAAGAAGTGGAGCTGTAGATCTGATGGTAGACTGTGAGCTTTAAGCAAAAAAAAAAGCAAAAGCCAAAGCTCTGTCCCTGAGTTCAAGCTCCAGTATTGTCACCACAACCAACAAAGAAACAAAAAAGAATGCAACTTTCTGCCCTAGCCAGACCCTAATCCAGGACACTGTTTCATGTATTGCTTTTCAGTCTTCAAGTAGTTTAACGCCTGAATAGGCAGACACAGCCCCTGACTGAAGAGAATTTCTTGGATTTCACAGCCAAAACTAATCTTCATAGAAAGGCATTGAAGAAACTACCTCTAAAATACATTTTAACCGTGGCATAAAAGTAAATGGCTATTCCCAGTTTGCAATGAATTTTATCTTCTAATCAGTTCCTTCTGTGAGAGAAGCATGTGAGAAATATGATCTCCAAACAATTAATTCACAGCAAAGGTCACTTCTTTGAGGTATGAGCAGTGTCTGGAATCTTTCCTTCCTTACAGGTTTCGACAGTACTGACCTGCTTAGGTCTCAACTTTAGCCAGGGAATCATGATCTAGTGTTTATTCTTCACAATGAAAGAAGGTGAATACAAATATATGACTCTGGATCCTACTTTGGCGTCACCCATAGATCAATTGGGGGGGGGGGAGTAAGAGATTTCTTTAAGTCAAGTAGTTTCCTACAGTTTATGCCAGCTTCACCAGAGTCCAAAAGTAGCTCTTGAGTTCTCATTTCCTGTACTGGTTTCAGAATAAGACACATGAAAAAAAAAAACACTCTGATCCTCATGCTCACTCCTTCCACCTTCCCAGAGCATTGAATTGCAGTCACAGAGAGGACAGAGAAGAGAAGAGTGGAGAAGGAAGAGGGTTCATCAGTCAGAGTGACAAACTCACACAGCACCCAAGTTGTGGCATTGAATGCCCTTGATATAGGTTGCCTATCCTTTAACTGGAGTGATCTTTGGGACATTTCCAGTACTGGATGTGGAGATAGTGGTTGCCTTTTGGAAGTTAGTCTTGCTGTAGGGACTTCGGTGGAGGATGCTATAGAGCTCAAGCATAGCAGAGCCTGGGCACAGCCATACTGGATGCAAAGTTGCCAGGAGAGAAACTAAGAAGCTTGACATGGTTCATGCACATGAGTCAGGATCAGGTGCTCTGTCATGAGTGGTTGGCCTCAGAGCTCATGTCCCATCATTCCTCCCCTCAGACACTGAACTATCACTGCTCCTGGCTGAAGAGTATTCTTACAATGCCCTCCAATACCATTAAGGAACCCTACTCACTTGTACCACCAAACAAACAGTGGAAAGCATTCTTTGCAGAAATAACGCTTATGATAGCATTTCACCGAAGCAATGACATAGAGGTGTTTTTTTTTTAAATTTTGGTTTGTTTTTCAAAGGAGAAGTCAACAAAAGCCAGGTCCTCCCATATGTATGATAAATCCCCTTGCTGTGGGTGGAAGGTATTGGAGAGGTAACCTGGAACTTAGTCCTGGGGTCTGTTGCTTTCAAACAGTCTTCAATGAGGGTTTAAGGTGGGGAGGGGTTCTGCATGCTGGTTTAGACTCAAGCCTGTGATCATCCTTATGAGTGCTATGCAGGGTCACAGTCCTGGGAAGATGGCTCCAGGATGGATGTGTGTAAAAAACACACCAAGGCCTGCTTTGCTCACAGTGAGGCTGTGCTTAGACTTCATGTAGGGGAGATTTAGCCATGGGAACAGAAGGAGGACTCAAGGAGCTCGTTCAGTGCTTCCCCATAATCAGGATACTGATTCTCAACTTAGTGCTCCCCCAACATGATGGTCTTGCCTTGCAGTAAGTGATTGCAGGTTTTTACTCAAAAGACACAGCATAATCCATTTTGATTCAAAACAGAAGGCATAGTCCATGTGTTAGATCAACTGGAGTGAAGAAGCTAAAATATTATCAGGAATCAGTGCTCTAAAGGCAGTACTCTAGAGGTAGTGGTAAAAGGCATCCAGCTGTATCAGCTAGGAATGGCTGAAAAGAAGATCAGAGACATTGTAGTCTCAGAAGAGAACACAGACTCAACAAGTGTTAATACAAACAGGAGAAAAGCACAGAGCTACTACAAGCAGTATTCCAGCCATAGAATTTCCAGGCAACCAGCATTAGTACTGGCTAATTTTCCACTTTTTCAGCCAAAGACCCCAGTACCACACTAGAGTTTACATTTGACAGTTTAGGTCTTTGTGTATTCATTCATTAGTGCCACAAGTGCCTATCAAGTACTGTAGGTGATGGCAGAGGGAGGAATCAAACACATGCAGCTCTTTCTGTAGACTCCTAGGATACTACAGGAAATGGTCATCATGGAAAAGTAGGCAATACCAACGAAGGCTATTGATGTAAAGATAAGGGAGATGATGAAACAAATGGTTGCTTTCCCCTGCCAAAAAAGTGAGTGGGCCTAGGAAAATTTTTTTCCCAAAACTAACTTAGATGTTCTCATCCTAACATACTAAACATGAGAGCTAAGCCTGAACCGGGAAGTCTCCAAAATAAGTGGTCCAGAGATGCAGTGCCGAGGTGATTTTGTGCAGGTCACCCAGCCGTCAAGTAGAGCAGCTGGGACTCTGTCCCAGGTCACCTCAATTGGGCAGTACAGTGTGCTTACCTACTTTCCAGTGTGCTAATGAATTCACAAAAGAAGCCATGCTGAGAACTCTGCTGGGACTTTGAAAATCTGGATGAAAGAAGAGAGTTTTGTTTCCTTGGATGAATAGTATGTCCTCTAGCTGGGTCTTTAGCCACCTCTCTGTGCTGCATGCAGCAAAAGCAGCCCTATCCCATCATTCCTAACAAATGATCAACATCAAGGGACACAGAAAGCGTATTTTGCAATGGAATCTCTTGTTTGTGTTTGATGGAAGGCCACGGGACACTTGTAGATACTTGAATAAATTCTAATTTTGCCTAATTAAAACACTTTGCGCCACATCCAACTTGCCCCAAGTTTTTTATTCTAAATTTTTTCCTGTCCTAAAGACAAAATGATAATAAGAGCATTATTTACATACCACTGACCATGGGTCACATAGTACTCTTAGCATTGTGCAAATACTGGTGCACTATGCAAATACAGAGAACTCCCCGTCATTCTGTAAGGTAGCGGTTGCTATTACTTCCATCTTACTGATGAGAAAACAGAAGCACACAGAGGAGACGTTACCTATCTATGTCACACAACTGCAAACTAATGGAGTTGAAATGAGAGCCTAGACAATTTAGGTCTGCAGTCTATCTTAACCACAACACTCTGTGTCTTAAAGGAAAAGAAAAGAGAATGAAAAATGTGAAATCTTGAAATCATCCTAAAGCAAAGTCTTGCTTTGCTCCTCTAAAGGTATAATTTGCAATCTTCCTTGATTGGCTTCTCCATATTAAATCAAGAACCCAGTGTTCCACCTGTATCAATGTAAGCCTCATATTCATACTTGCTAAGTACATATTAGATGAATCAACAAATGACTAAACATGGGGTTGAATTTCCAGAAGTCCATCCCATGGGACCTACAGACTTTCAAAAATTCAGTCAGCCCTCTTTGATCGTTATATTATTTGTCTGGAAAATAAAGTTCATAAATGCTGCCTCTCATAATGGATGGATGGAAAACAACAATTTATTTGAAATCATTTTATCAAAACCCAAATACCAGCTAATTAGAAAAGTTAGAATCCTCATAAACCAATCAAATTGTTTCATCCTCTGCACAGCCAGAGGACCTGTGCACATCAGATTTTCACCTAGACCAGTCCTCGTCTCAATGCCATACTCTAAGAGACACTGTTTATGGGCCATGTATTCCAGAGCACCTAGTAAGTGCCCTCCCTTTGAAGCCTATGGAATAGAATGGCTAGTGATAGATGGTAGGCAGGGACTTCGTGATAGTTTCACCATCTGATGCTACTGGCGGCCATGGGAGTTAAGCGGGGGAGAAGAGGGCAGCGCTAGGCCATGCATCCCATGGCCTGGTCTTCAGGAAACAGAATTAAGGCTCTTTGATGGGAAATGACCCAGGGTAGGGGAACTGTCAAGATAGCTTTGAAAAGAGATATTTCACGATTTTCTTATTTAGAAAATATTGACAGAATCTTGATTCTCATCCATTACTTGATCTAATTTGAATCAGTTCATGAAAGATAAATTTTACAATTCCTCTCTGACAAACATATATTACTGCACTATGGAAAGAGAAATCATTTAAAAAATACATGAATTTTCTATATATAAATAAATGGATGTTTCTTCGATTTTAGAAAGTCTACTTTTTAAAGAAATGACTCGAGGGCTGGGAAGGTGGCTCAGTGGTAGAGTGCTTGCCTTGCATGCATGAGGCCCTGGGTTCAATTCCTCAGCACCACATAAGCAAAAAGAAAAAAGCCGGAAGTGGCGCTGTGGCTCAACAGTGCTAGCCTTGAGCTGAAGAGCTGAGGGACAGCGCCAGGTCTAGAGTTCAGGCCCCACAACTGGACCCCCCCAAAAAAAAAAGAAATGACTCAAACTCGGGGAAGTGGATAAATAATGATAAACTATCTTCCCCAAATTGCCTCCAAAAATAAGTATACTATGTATGTGAGTATGTCTGAAGACTAAGGGTATGGAGAACACCACTGGAGTTATGCATCTGGCTCTTCTGGAATCTGTATGCCCTCTTTCCCAAAGAAAAGCATTGTCCACTGGGTCTCAATCTTTTAGAAAACAAGGCCATTGGAGTCCTGAGCAAAGATAGGAGTCCAGTCATAGCCACTGAATGGACTAGTGTATCCCAAATGAACATCATCTTACGTGATGACGGGAGTGGGAAGAAGATGAAGGTCAACAGTTCCTAATGCAGAAGACACGGAAATCTAACCCTTGTCTAGTTTACCTTGGATTCTCTCTGTACAAAGCACTTTCTCTAGGAGGATTGCCAATGAGATGGTAAAGAGCCTTCGCGATCGCATTGCTGGATTGTTTCATGAGGGAAAAGCAGCAGCATCCTTACAGCAGCAACGAGTCCTCCTGGCTCTCAACTTCCCTCACTCCCAATCCTTAGTTCTGGCACCACAGGAGAACATTGCCCACCATGGCTCCATCATTATACTGGAATCATGGAATCATGTGTTCAGGGCCCAGGGCCTGTTTTAGAATTCAGCCATGATTTTCTATGACAGGATCTATGGCATGTTTTACCAAGCCTTCCTCCATGGGCTGAGTCTTTCCTTTGAATCCATTGTAATGACTGAGCTTCTTCTAGGTACTGATTCAAAGAAATTTATTTATCTAGTCCACATTGCAATGTACCTTGATTTTTTTTTAACTTCTTAATTCCAGGCAGCAAGTTAACATAGCCCTCTATATTTGGCTAGCCACATAACTGGTGATGGAGTTCTGCTTTTGACATCCTCTAGAAATCAAAGTAGTTAGGTCACACCAAATCCTAATCTACTTTCTTTCTCTCCTCATCAAGGTTCACATCACTCTTAGTTGCAAATAGAAATATTCAACAAACCTAGGTTAATTTGCCTTAAGCTCATGAACTTTACTACTTTCTGTAAATCTCTTCTGGTTAGACTTGGAAGTATGGCCCCTCCTTGGGATCTGACTCCCCTGAATTGATGGATTGACATTCTCCTGGTACCATGTTCTACCTCTCTGCTACTGAGACTGGCCCTGGGAGCCTTCTTCCTCTCTCCTGTGGAAGCAGCGGGTCTAGTGAGCCCTGCTGGACCTCGCTAGAACATTGTGAAATATGACCATTCCCAATGCTGCTATGACTAGATTACAGCTAGTATTTCATTCTGAGGAACCACAAAGATTTACATGAGGTTATAGGAAGGTGCTGCCAATGAGTTAATTGGTATATTTTTATTCTGCTTGGGTCATTTTAATTGACTGTATTAGTTCCACAGGGCCCAGCCAATCCTAATCACTAGACAAGTTTATTTGGTTAAGAATAATATAAATGTGGGCTGGGGAGGTGGCTCAGTGGTAGAGCGCTTGCCTTGCATGCCTGAGGTCCTGGGTTCGATTCCTCAGCACCACATAAGCAAAAAGAAAAAAGCTGGAAGTGGCGCTGTGGCTCAAGTGGTAGAGCGCTAGCCTTGAGTTGAAGAGCTGAGGGACAGTGCCCAGGCCCAGAGTTCAGGCCCCACGACTGGACCCCCCCCAAAAAAAGAATAATATAAATGTTCATTTACGTAGTACTGCAATGTTACTAAGGAAATCTTTGGTACTGAGAAAGCAATCGCACACATTCTGAAAAGAATGTAGTTCCATTGCAGCAAATATTATCTACTTCACATTTCAAAGACCTGTGCATCTCTCTTAGAAGACTCACCTTAACATTTCTATGTGTGGAGTTGACACTAAAGATATTTGTCTTTTTGAGACCAGCTTATTTCACTTGGCATAATGTCCGTGAGGTGTGTCCATGATGTAGTATATCAACATTTTGTTCCTTTTCAAGACTGACTAATATTCCAAGTTATAGGACCTTGATTCTGTGTAATCATTCATCACTCATTGCATATTTAGGTTGCTTTCTCTTTTGGGCTATTATGAACCTGGATATATAAAGGCCAATGTATTTCTTATATAGATAGCATTTGCACATTGTGACTCAAAGGAAGATTACACAATTAGCATCGCTATGTTCACTTTGAGTATTGTTCCACCTTTCTAAAGCTTGAGGGAGACACCTATGTCTCCCTTACTGCCATTCATTGAGAAATATTGAGAAATCACACAAGTAAACATGCATGAAAGCCCCATAAACTCAAAAATACAGAGCTTATGAGAAGGATGCTGCTGCTGCCACCGCCTGTGACGTTGGAGATCAAGGACTCCTGAGCACCGGGGCAGGGGAACTAAAAGCAGTGTGACTAGGTTGTGCAAGCCTTCAAGGGAGCTGGCTGTGGGAATGGTTTTAGGAGATGATTTTGAGGTCCAGAGTTCAACTTGAGAAAGTTGCCCAAAGTGAAATCCCCAAAACAATCAATTACCTTCATTGCTTCTGAGCTCGCTTGTCCTTTTAGTCCTTATTAAATAACCCAGGAAATACACCCTTATGGTAACTCCAACCAAGATCTGTTAGTACACAGGAGACAAATAGAATTGGAGTTGTCATGAAGGAGAGCTCTATATGATATGATGATATTCTCCTTTTAGGGCTGCCTGTGGTCTGTCACCGGACATGTCTGCATGCTGAGACAGTGGTGACGGTCTCTCTTGTTGATTAGGGATGGGGAGGGAACAATAGGTGTCTCAGGGGAAGAAGGGGCCTACTTGGCCATGTCATCATTTTTGTCTTTTTACTTCAAATGGGAAACAGCTACTCCTAAAAACTGCAAAAAGTTTTCCAACCTGAAATACAGTAACTGATGTCTAGTGCTCTCATTTCCTTCCCTGGCGTGGAAAGGAGACTGTTGACAATGACCCTTCATTTGTCACCAGCAGCTGATTAACACCCCAGCCTCCCAACGAGGTCCTGGCCTTGTACCCTTAGTGCTTCTTGCAGGCCACAGAGCCGTCATTAAACACTGGACACCCATGGCTTCCCTGATGACCTTGAGCAAGTGCCTCCCTCCCTGGCCTTCACTTTCTCCCATCTTCCTTGAGCTAGGAGATGGAGGTTCCAGCTCTCTCATACACCTCCCTTTAAGGTCTCTCAGGCCAAGGGCCTTCATCCCCCTTTCTCTTGTCCTGATGAGCCTGCCGCATGTCAGTGGGGGACAGGAAACCCAAACGTGGAAGGTCATAGTGTCTTCCACAACTTTTGTAGCTAGGCAGGGATTGGATCTCCTCTTTCTGATCTGCAGTTTCCCTAGGCAAGAGTACCGGGCGGGGGGAGGGGAGGAACTTCTGTTAATTTTTTGGGTCATGCCGCAGTCCCTTCATCCCATATCTGTGACCTGGCCCCATAGCCAGCCCCCTCTAACTATGACTTGGTGAAGGACCTGAACCTGTGCTCCGTGCTTCTCTCTCCTTGGGAAAGTCAGATGAGACACTTGGGCACCCTGCTCTGAGCAGTTTTCTAGCACTTTAAACTTTTAAGAGAAGGGTGGTGATTTTTGTTCTTCATTTCGAAAGGAACCTCTGCTTCTTGGCAGGTCAGTCATTTGGAAAGTGCACAAATATAACCAAGAAGCAAGGCTAAGTTGTTGCACCGGATTGTATCCCCCTTGCTTCTCACTGCTATTTCAAACAAGCCATAAGTCGGTTATTCAGAAGCACATGAAAAGGGCACTTCACAAGTGTGCACTGCCCGCTGCAGCTCGCCCTTGTTCCTGTAGGCTCGGAGCTCACAGGGACTGCTGTTGCTGTCATGTGCTTGTTCCTGCTAAGCTTGTACAGAAGGCCCCATGGACATTGTTCCAGGCTCCTTGACACGGATGATCTCTGAGGACCACGCTCCTGCCCAGTGAGGAGGTAGGCTGCGGGGGAGGGGGGGGACAACAAAAGTTCCCTTCACTCCAATAGCCAGATCCCTTCTTCACTACTTCTTGTCAGGTTTCCTGGTAACAGTTTCGCTCCATGTTACAGCTTCATTTCAGGGTACAGCTTCATTCCTTGCTTTTTTCACGGGAATAAAGTTAGTGCCTGCCACTGAAGAACTGCTAGAGTGAGATCTGTTGATTGGTGGAATGAATGAGTCAGTCAGTCAATCAATGAGTAAAACAATAGTCTTCAAAATGAAGGATCTTACAGTCCAGTTTTAGGATAAGAATCAATTTCCAGATAATTACCCAACCTCAGAGCAAGCTGTGGGCCCTTCTCTCCATGCTCTTTGAAGATTTCCCTTGGAATGGACTGCCAATTCTCCTCAATTGTGTCTGCAGAAGGCAAAGTTCAGCCATGTAAAAAGATGGATAACTGGCAGAGCGGTGGCTACAATCTGGTCTTCTGCTTCCCGATTCAATGTCCTTTCTATAGCATCTCTGACCACCTTCTAGTTGAGCCACATTTATTTAATTTTTCACCTGTCAATACGACATAAGGGTGTTCTGTTAGAGATTACGATTCTGAAAATCCCTGCTGTCCAGCCCGTTCCTGGGGATTACTTCCTTATGGATGTGGGATCAGCTCAAGAAGAATGAACTCTGAGTCTCTGAGGAGATTGGGCAGTGCAAAGTACCATCTTTGTGGCTTTAGATCTACCCCCAACAGGAGGTTCCATTGTACTGGAAAATGGTTTTCTTCTCCTCACATGTCCTCTCTAATATACGTCGAAGGGATAGGTACATGTGAATGAAAGGGTGCAGGAGAACATTTTATCACTAAAAAAGCAAAAACATATTGAGAGGATCATATCACTGTCATCTACTTGCAGACACTACCTACAACTTTTTCCTTCCAGTCCTCTGCTATGGGTAAGAGAAAATTTTCATTTTAAAATATTGCAACATGTTGATGCTTGAAGGTTACTGAGTCTGTGGCAATGGTAAAAGATGGACTAGTAATGCAACAGAATTAAGGAGGCAAATAAGCCCTGCATGTGCTTAGAGGGTGCTTTGACTACACACAGGAGAAAGACTGACAGAAAGTTTTCTGACAAACATTTTTGAGACTCTATGACATAAGCCCTTGTACAATTCTAGGGAAGTATCTCAACACAACACACCTCTTCCATGTAAGTTGTGTATCTTGCCATTTTTAACTGTCTTAAACATTATCATAAAAATGTCAATACCCCAGGTTACTCCGTATACTCAACACACTTTCCATGAAGACCTTCACTTTTTTTTAATATGGTACTTAGTGTGATCATTTTAAAGACTCACAGAGAAACAAGGTGCTAAAAATAGCTACTGAAATTCTTTTTTTTTTTTTTGGTCCTGTTGTGGGGCCTGAACTCTGGGCCTGGGCGCTGTCCCTCAGCTCTTCAGCTCAATGCTAGCACTCTGCCACTTGAGCCACAACGCCACTTCTGGCTTTTTTCATTTTGCTTATGTGGTGCTGAGGAATCGAACCCAGGGCCTCGTGCATGCAAGGCAAGCGCTCTACCACTGAGCCATCTTCCCAGCCCCTAGCTACTGAAATTCTAAGAACAAAAACAACATAAGAGATTTTCCCCATGAGATATAAAATCTTTTTGTAGGCCCTAATGATTGTAACAATGTGATATTACACAGGTTAAACAGATCGATGAGCTCAGACACAGGTCCATACATATGGAACTTCCATACATAACTATGTTAGCCAGCTTTCATAACTATAACAAAATACCTGAGCCAGTGTAATTCTATCAAGAAAATAGGTTTCTTTTCCCTCGTGGTCTTGGAGATGCAGTGTCTAGAGGCTGCATCTGGTGACTGTCTTCTTGCTGGCAGTCTCCTGAGAAATCAGTGTCACATGGCTAGAGACAAAGAGAGTGTGTATCATTCATTGTCTCTCATTGGGTATGAAACTCTTGCATGAGTTCGAAGGACAAGCCATACTGAAATCATAACAGTAACAGAGATGTACAAATCAAGTAAGAAACAAGATCTATTCAATAACTGATACTGGAAAAAATGATTATCCACATAAAACATATACAAATGTGTATGTATTTATCTCAAACCATATACAGAAAGAAATCCCAAGTAGACTAGAGTGCTAAATATGAAAAGCAGATGTTGAATGTTTTTAAGAAAATATATCAGAATGTCACTAAGGTATCAGATTAAGGAAGGGATTCTGTTTTAGTATAATCTTATTGTTATTTAGGTGTATAGAGGGTTTGCCATTTCATTAGTCAGGTAATGAGTGCATGTCTTTTTTGGACAATGTCACCCCTAAGGAAGGGATTCTTAAAAGGTCATAAAAACCACAAACCACAAAAGAGAAAAGAGATGAATTTACCATATTGAACCTCAAAATTTCTGCTCAGTAAAAGATACTCTAGATTAAAAAGCAAAGCCAACAACTAAGAAAAATATTTAGAATGCATATGACTTATAAACTATTAATGTAGTCAGACATAGTAGTGCATGTCTGTATTCCTAGATATTCCAGAGTAAGAGATTGGGTGGGTCATGGTAAACAAGCAAGCTAGACATAGTGGTTCATGTCTATAACAGGAGACAAAAGTAGGTAGATTGAGGTTCAAGGCTAGACTGGGGGAAAATCCCACAAGGCCATATCTGAAAAACAGCTAAAGCAAAAAGAGATGGGGGCATGACTCAAGCACCGTGCCCTGAGTTCAAACCATAGTAAACAAAAAATAAAAATAAAGTATGCAACTAGACCTACTGCAATGATCCAGGTAAAAGACATTAAAGGCCTAGCACAAGGAGAAGTACTCAGATGAGAGAACTATAGATGAAGAAATTGGGAGAAAGATAGAAGACCTGCAGTTTGGCTTTCATATCAGACCTGAGAGAGGCTGCCAAAACATTTTATATCTTGAAAATCTTAGCAGAGAGTGAGAGAGAAAACACCATCATAAATTATAGAGCCAAGCCCTGGATCTCTGGTAGTCACAGTAATAAAAAGGAATATTTACCGAATAGCTCAGTTTTAGTTCAGCCATTTATTATATAGAAGCAGGACAGAGAAAAAAACAGCTTACTTAGCTATGTAGGTAAGAGAGGCTGCAAGCAGCTTGTGTAGGAGCACAGAGCTCTTCATTTTCTGCAGGGAAGCGTTAAGAAATCACCTTCCATAGGGAGGACCACCTGAAAGGAAATCACTGGCCAAAATAAATGCAATTCACCACCCATAGGACACAACTAAATTATTTTAGTCTCTTCATACACAGAAATCACTTCGAATATGGGGTTGCACAATTTAGTTTCTATTCTAACGTAAAATGTGCATACTAGTCCCAACCTGGCAATGGACTCCATTTGTAAAGAATTTGGGGGCTGGGAAGGTGGCTCAGTGGTAGAGCGCTTGCCTTGCATGCATGAGACCCACATAAGCAAAAAGAAAAAAGCCAGGGCTGGGAAGGTGGCTCAGTGGTAGAGCGCTTGCCTTGCATGCATGAGGTCCTGGGTTCGATTCCTCAGCACCACATAAGCAGAAAAGCTGGAAGTGGCACTGTGGCTCAAGTGGTCGAGCAGAGGTCTAGCCTTGAGCTGAAGAGCTGAGGGACAGCGCCCAGGCCCAGAGTTCAGGCCCCATGACCGGACCCCCCCAAAAAAGAAAGAAAGAAAGAAAGAAAGAAAGAAAGAAAGAAAGAAAGAAAGAAAGAAAGAAAGAATTACAACTCATGCATATATGGACATGTCAAAATGAAGCCTCCTTGGACAAATAATTGGTGTTGATGCTAATAAAAATAAAATAATTGGAAACAAAGGAGGAGGCTACAATGCTTGATAAGAAATGTACTCATTATCTTGCCCATGTAATTGTAACCCCTCTGTACAGCATTTTCACAATAAAAAAATAAATAAAAATTAAAAAAAAGAATTTTGCAGCCAAGAACTAGAGTAATTAATCTGAAATGTTTTGTCAAGTTCTACAATTTTTCCGCCACGTCCACAGCCCCTGTCATTCTGATAGAGATGCCAAGACCCCTGCTGTGCTGTCGCCCTTGCCCACAGCACATTAATAGCCCTGCCAGGGCTGCCAATGAGATGTCCCACCGTCCAATCAATGCACATGTCACAAAGCACTGTTTCTTCAGTAGAAGATAATCAAGTTTTCAAATGTAGTGTATGATTTGTCTAGTAACATGCCACCTACTTCAACAGTTTTAAAAGTTACCAAGAATATTAAATTCCATAGCAACTAAAGCTCAAGCAAGTTCTCCAGACAATTCTGGTGGTAGAGACAGGGAGCTGGGAGACAGCAGAAAGATCTAGAAATATCATATTCCCTATGAAGTATCTTCAGAGAATAGCTGAAACTGGTTCAATTATTGTTAAAATTCCAAATGCCTTTTTCCATTCCTTTTTTTTCTAACTGCTTGGAACATTTTGTGTGTGTGTGTGTGTGTGTGTGTGTGTGTGCGCGCGCGCACACACACACACACACACACACACATGCATGCATGCGTGCGTGCACACGCGCTCTGGTACCAGGAATTGAGCCTTGTGCTCTTGGTCTGCTTTTTCACTCATGCCTGGCGCTCTACCATTTGAACCACACCTTCAGCCTGGCTTTCTTGCTGCTTATTTTGTTGATAGAATCTCAAGGACTCTTTTGCCCAATGGGATTCAAACTTTGGTCCTCAAATCTCAGCTTCCTGAGTAAATAGGATTTCAGGCGTGAACTACCAGCACCCAGATCCTTGAAATTTACTAGGTCTGCATCTGCTCAATCCTTTCAAGATATTTCTCTTTTTTTTTTTGTCAGTCATGGGTCTTGAACTGTGGGCCTGGGTGCTATCTCTGAGCTCTTCAGCTCAAGGCTAGCACTCTACCACTTAACCACAGTGCCACTTCTGGTTTTCTGGTTGGTCATTGGAGATAAGAGTCTCACGAACTGTCCTACCCAGGCTGGCTTCAAACTGTGGTCCTGAGATCTCAGCCTCCTGAGTAGCTAGGATTACAGGCATGAGCCACCGGCACCAACTTCTAAGTATTTCTTGACAAATTGCCATCCTTTTATGTAGCATATTGGTTGTTCATATATTCTCACAGCCATGCTGCCTTCCTAGTGCAGTCATCTTACTCCATACCCAACAGGTGGATTCAGGTATCAACCTTTTATTCAGCTGGCCCCCAGACAACCACATGTGCTGTTACACTAAAAGTCACCGTCTTCTAGGACTCACACCCCACTCCATTAGTGTTGACTATGTTTTTATAATCATGTTTTTAAATAAATATTCAAAAGTATCCATCAGTGGGGTTTCTGTTCATAACTACATGCAAGCTATGAACTACGGGAAACACATGGCCCCTTCCTCCCAAGTCTGAATTTCACCTTCTGAAAAGGCATACTATATAAGACAATTTTCCCAATGGGGTCTTTTTTCATACTTAATTAGCTTTCATGAATAATGGTAGAATACTGGATTCTTTTTTGGGGGGAGGGTCCAGTCGTGGGGCCTGAACTCTGGGCCTGGGTGCTGTCCCTCAGCTCTTCAGCTCAAGGCTAGCACTCTACCACTTGAGCCACAGCACCACTTCCGGCTTTTTTCTTTTTGCTTATGTGGTGCTGAGGAATGGAACCCAGGGCCTCATGCATGCAAGGCAAGCGCTCTACCACTGAGCCACCTTCTCAGTCCCAGAATGCTGTATTCTTAAAGTGTATTCCACTACACCTATCAGCTTCATCAAACTCATTTCCATCAGCCTGTGATTTTTCAGAACCACAGATTGCCATAACCATCATTCCCAAGTTCCCAGAAAATGTCTTCATTTGACAGGAGACTGACTGATATTGTGCAGGATTTTGTGTGGCTGTGGGGTTTGAGCTGCACTGATTGAAGTCCTGCCAAAGTTTGTATGTGTGTGTGTGTGTGTGTGTGTGTGTGTGTGTGTGTGTGTATATATATATATATATATATATATATATATTCCCAGAAAAGGCTCTTCCAGACCCAGGGCTGTTTTTGATCACTAACAGAAATGCATTTTTCATAGCAGACAAGGTATGTGTTGAGGGGGGAGGTGGGAATATGCTGAGGACAAGAGCAGAGATATTCTCTTATCGTCTGAACTGATAAATGGCCACAATCTAGGAGTCATTTGAGTTTTAGCACCTTTTTTACTTTAAACAGAAAGCCAGATCTGTCTTTTCTTTTCTTTTCTTTTTTTGTCTCTGTCACTGAAATTCTGCCACATTTAACATCTGCATTTAAATTCAAGATACAAGGTTTAATCAAAAGAAACTTGGTCTGGCAGGTGGGAAACCAGGACTTCAATTCTTTCTTCAGCTCACTTGCTGTGTGATCTTGGACAAGAAATTTCACTGCTTAATACCTCAGGTTCCATATGTATAAAAAAAAGTTATTATATCAAATGATCACCAAGACCTTTCTCACATTAAAAAAAATCCTGCATATATCTGTGACCTGCTTCCATTCTTTAAAGTGGTACTTGTTCAATTGGAGGTGCTCCACTTTTGAAGTATATGGTGTAAGATCTGACATATTATATTGATCAAGGCCAAACTCTGTCGTTAGCTTCTGTCTTCATGACCTGGACTGAGAGATGCCAGGGTTGGGTTTTACTCCATGGTTGTTTATTTTCATTGTCTCTGACATGAGCTGACAGAAAAGACACAGAGCACGTATGGATCAGGGCACATGGTCCCCTTGACTCACCCAAGGTCTTCACCACTGCTCTGTGCATGTGAGCACAACAGTCACATGGTGTTTTTTTTTCAAATGGACAAAGGAGCACAGGACTTAGATTGTCCTGCAGGGAAGATCGTATACTGACAGGACCGAGCAAGGGATGTGGACTGCAAGTGCTGGGGAGTTTGTAAAACTGATCATGTTGTTCTAGTCTTTGCTTCATTTGAGAGAATTTTTGCCTTTTCGATTACCTAGTGATGCCCAAAGCAACCGATGAACAAGTTGAGGCCCACAAAGGCCAAGGTACCAGTGTAGGACAATTGGAATAAGAGAGCACTGTTCCTTCTTCCTTCATGACAGCGGGAGGGAAAGGCAGCCTGGGATCAAGAGGTTTTGGCTTGGCCTTCTCTAGTTGCCGTCCCTGGGAGAGCAGATTTAAACATCAACAGCCTTGAATGTCTAAGTGGAAATAACCCTGGAAACTCTCCCCTCTCTTCCCCTGCCCTGCCTCACAGAACAGAGGAGGAGAAAAAGTGAGAATAACAGATAAATAAGAACTTGGCGAGGAGTTCCCTTTCATAAATAAAAATATGGAAGCGACACAAGCACGAAGGACTCCCTTCCTCCTCATAGCTGAGGTTATCCTGTGATATATTATATATGGCTTCCGATCTAGAGGACAAACGTAGCATTCCAAACATGTGCTTTGGCCATTCAGCATTCACTGAATGCTTATGCTATGCTTGCTAGTTGGGTGTGGTGTCAGGTGCTAGGGATGGGCCAGACGCACAAATACTTAGGGTATAAAGTGGGCAAGTGGTAAAAACCGTGTGTGAGATATGAGATCTCGAGAGAAGGACTAACTGCAGCCATTCACTGCTTCCTGTACTGTCCCTACCTGTAGTGTTCATTGTCTCCATGCTTTTTGCGTCAGTACACATGCTGTAATCCCACCATACAATGAGGAGATTCAATGGAAGGGGTTAGAGTAAATGTCTGTCTTGCATGGCTTTTTTTCTTCTTTTCAACCCTTTTCTATTTTGCTTTATTTTTTCAGACAGAGTCTCATGTGATGCCCAGCTTGTTTTTACTCGTACGGCCTCCTGCACAATTAGGATGGCAAACATACACCAACACACCTGGCTTATGTTATTGAAATGGGGTCTCACTGTCCAGAGGAGTAGCAAAAGGCCCATCACACTCAGCCACCCCAGGCATTGTTACAAAGACATAGTTAACATCCATCCAATAGGGACCCACATTGGATGAAAACGCTGGCTAAACACTTGCTTAAAAAGTCTCTTCTGTCGACTCTGATGGGTTAGTTGGCTCTTCTCAAATATTGCTCTGTGTCATTTCAAGACTCTCCCTTAGCAAATTGAATAACAAAGTGTGATTTCATCTAATGGATCTGAAGATCGTTTGCCTTCATTAATTTTCTACATTTTAAAAGTCAATACAAGCTGGGCTCTGGTGGCTCATGCCTGTAATCCTAGATACTGAGGAGCATGAGATCTAAGGATCATGGTTCAAAGCCAGCCCTGGCAGGAAAGTCCATGAGACTCTATCTCCAATGAACCACCAGAAAACCAGAAGTGAAACTGTGGGTCAATTAGTAGAGTGTTAGCCTTGAACTGAAGAGCTCAGGGACAGTGCCCAGACCCAGAGTTCCAGCCCCACAACTGACAAAAAAAAACATAAAAGGCAACACAAGTCTCTTAAAAAGTGACCATTGCATGTATTCCCTATGTACATAAGTAGGATGTAGAAGCTGAGCAAGTCAAAAGAAGGGAGGTTGGAGCGACCCTCGAACACAGTGGAGCAGGGACACTTCATGGTTATTTATCATCCTTTCAGACAAGGAACTCTGCTGCTATGTAAGACAGATCAATGTGAGCCACACTTAGGCATCATTGATCAATTGTTGCAAGATCAATTCGGGTTTGTTCTCTTGGGAGTTTTTAAATAAGTTTATCTAAAAAGGAGCTTGCTGCCTGTCTACACTAGCTTTTGCAGAACAACCTTGCTCCCTTTCTCTATAACTTGGTGTTGATGTATGGCAATAAGCAGACACTTGCTTATTTTGAAATCAGAAGCCCTCAAGGGTAACCTTTATTTTCAGCACCTTTGTTATGGTAACTTGATTTCAACAGTCACTTTCTTGGTCGTGTCAAAGTTTTCATCACCTCTGGGAGAAAACTTACTTCTCCTTTGAGAACATTGAGAGGGCGAGGAGGGGGTCCTGCATTGCAGACCCTAGGGCTGTAGTGCTGTCACTCATTCTCATTGTTCATACCTTGAATAATGTTGGATTGGCTGTTGGGCCTCTTGGCCTGATGTTGGGTCAATAAGAACGAGGTATGGCACATTTCTTGTCTCTATGGGGACTCTTCGATGTGTGAACTTCAGATTCCATGCGTGTGTGAGTGTGCATGTGTGCGTGTGTGTCATGAGAAAATAAGAGGATGATGGATAAGTCATGTCACATTCAGACCTTAACTTGCAAATATCATGTCACCACCTTCCTCTCCTAGCTTATAGCTGCAGTTCCATTTAACCGTGGGGAAGTTCCTGTGCAAATACCGTGCCCTCACTCCATGTACACTTGGCAGGTCAAAATAGTGAGGAGCACCTGGGGCCATGTTGAAGAGCGGTCCTTTGCTCCATTATAGGTAATGTAGCCATGCTGGTCTAGCACAGCCATAGCTCAATATAACATTTCCATGGCAATGTCTTCAGAGTGCCAAACAAAGATGAACAAATAAGCTTTTAGTAAATTGCAAATGACTTATGTTCTTCCAACACTTTCATTAGGAAAATGTTCTAATTGGTATTGTCTGCCTCATTAAACTGTGAGTAATTAAAAGTAGGACACTCATTATCTCAGTGTGTGATAAGAGGGAAAATATAAATGGGCTTTGATGATTGGAAGCATGACGTTCCATTAATGGCGGGCACAGAATGCTTCCTGTGTCTCAGCCAGCCTGCTGGATGCTCAATTTCTATAATTTAACAATCTCATAAGGAGATGCTATTGTTGTCCCGACTTTACAAATTAAGAACTGTGGAATATAAAGGCTAAGTAACTCTGTAAGCATCAGAGTCAATAGGTGGCCAGGCTGGACTTCCAACTCACACAGCTGGTACGACTTGGCATTCTTGTGTCTCAGTTTCCTGACTCTCAACTCTTTGCTCATGATGTTTCCTACTTCTCTCCTTCTTTCCTGTGGTTTGCCATAATTCTCTGTTGTCAAATGAAACTGCTTTCATGCCTTCTAAAGAGTTTAATGCACCCAGTGCTGTGATATCTCCTGTAGAACTTTGCATACATGGTCATTGATTTGAGTTATGCCCAGGGCTTTTATAGAGCATGTTGATCACTTCCTCTGACAAGCCGTCATGATTTTAGGAGGAGGGTGTTTTCCTCTTTTTTATATCCAGTTCGAGGGGTTGGGCATTTAGCTCAGTGGAAGAACACTTGCCTGGCAGGTGCAAGGCCCTGAGTTCAGTCCTAAGCTCTGAAAAAAGAAAGCTAAAAAGACTAAACAACAAAGCAAGGCAACAAGTTCAAGTCCCCAGGAGAGTATATCACCTCCCCAAACTGGTAAATGACACATGAACTCACCCTCAAGAGACTTGCAGTCCCCAAGACAAGTGCATCATTCCCATCCAAAGAGGCCCAGCATTTCAGAATACATCGGATACTTGTGAGACCAGTTCCATATCATAGAAATCTCTTAAATTTCATTTTATGGCAGCCCCTGCCATAGAAGATAGTCTGTTTTGACTCAACATTTTAATGGTCTAAGAAACTGTTAGTCAGTCACTCCCATGACTCAGGATTCTCCTGCACAGAGTCCTTACTAGAGGATCTCACCCTCTATATGCACAGCCTGGCCCTGACCACTTCCTCTTTCTTCATGGAGTCAGTGTGGGCCCATGTCTGCAGCACCGTTGGCAGAAAGGTCTTTCTGGGGTTAAAATAGAATTCTCCTTCCTTGGGCCTATGAGCCTTTGTTCTGCACCATCGCCACAGCCAAAGGTCACCACACACCGTCTGTCTTCTTCATTCAATTCTTTTGGCAGTGTAGTTCTGAGCAACACGTCAGTTAACCACTGGAGCACGCGACACCAATGAGTCACGCAAGCCTCCTGCGTCATCATGCCCACTAAATTGGATTACCCTTTCAGCTATGTAATGGATTGCTTGCCAAACATGCCCCAAGGAACCTGAAATGATTAATTTTTGTTTCCAGGTATTGATATTATCAAGGGGAGAGAGCTAGCATGTGAAATGCCTAGAGGATACGGTCATATCTAACCACACAAGGTAAGAGACTATAGCCACCACGTCCTTAAGTTCTGTGAGTGTTGGTATGATACTTCTCTCCTTCATCCCACACAGTGTCCTGGGAAAGAATGCTTCTTTCTCTTTTGTCTTCTGGAGTTTTCCATGACTTTTCTTGGCCTGAACCAAGGTTATGGGATAGAATCTGGAGAGAAAATGACGAATTCCAACTGTCCAGAGGGTATCTGGACAGTTAAGAAATATACTTGAGTTATCTTAATGGGGTTCTAATTCCATTGACTCCGTTATATGTACTGTTCTCTCTTGTGTCTGAGGGCAAGGTGGATTAAATCAAGAATCAGCTACTCTCCTGTTCAGCTTACACTGTTAACTTGTGGTTTTGCCTTGGGCAAGTCTTTTAATCTCTCTGAGCCTTAGTTACATCATGCGCAGAATCAGGACAGGACACTGGTTTTTGTGCTGTCTTCCTTGCAGGGCTGGCCTGAGGGTGCTATGGGACAAACTCTATAAAGATTTGAATTCTCTTACCTGGTAACAGGTAGTAAGAGACCTTCGTTTCTTCACAAAGCTGGCTTCTGCTCTTCCTGTGGACTTGCTGCAAGGGAGGAGGAAGCTACGTATAGGCATCTATTTTTTTAACTTGCTGTTTAAGATGGGTGAAAGAAACAAATTATTTGATAAATATTTTTTATTGTGCTGAAACTGTCCTGGGAAGTTATGTTGCCCCAGGAACTTGGGAACTTGCAAATAAGTCATTCGTTTTTCTCATGTGCTCTCTTTCTCTGCCTCCGAGAGTGTCTTCTCCATCTCAAGGTGGGTGAATCCGTTCACAGTCTCAGACTTGACTGTTTCCTCGCTACTCAGTATCATCTGGAACACAAATCCTGATGCGTTTGTCATGAATGAAGGCCTTTGAATGCACAGTGAATCGGAATACTGGCAGCATATACCAGCAAGTCGTTTAAGAAAACTCAGCATTGAATATTCACTTAGCACAGAACAGTTTCATTAATTTTCCTGTAACTGATACACTGTTTGACCTTATCTTAGAGAGATGTGTTAAAAGAAAATCTACTTCTTGAATCATTTCTTATGATAGTATGTCATATTTTCCGATTATTTAACACTATAAAAGTAAATAAGCATTACTGGTGAGAAAGAAACTATTTATTTGGAAAAGGACACTTGGGCAGATAGCAAGATTTAAAAACAAAAGATTATGTATTCAATCAATTCAATAATTGATGAGCAATGCATTTAAAAATGTCACGGGAGGGGCTGGGAAGGTGGCTCAGTGGTAGAGCGCTTGCCTTGCATGCCTGAGGCCCTGGGTTCGATTCCTCAGCACCACATAAGCAAAAAAAAAATCCGGAAGTGGCGCTGTGGCTCAAGTGGTAGAGCGCTAGCCTTGAGCTGAAGAGCTGAGGGACAGCGCCCAAGCCCAGAGTTCAGGCCCCACAACCGGACCCCAAAAAAAAATGTCACGGGAAACATTGTGTTAAAATCATGGCTCATGTAGGAAATTTACCAGATGCTCTCCCACCAGGATTTAGTTAGAAAGCTAGCATTGGCAGGAATGTGGTTACCGTTGCTGTATCTTGAATATCGAATTGATCCCTTCAGTTAGAATTTTTATTCATTTTAAGCATTACATGAATGCTTTAATACACTTCAAAGTAAGAAAACCTGTGTTAGATGAAACAAAGAGAAGCCCGCCTGGGGCAGCAAAAAAATAAACAACCACCTACGACCTAAGCCCTGAAAGGATGGACCAGTGATCCTGCCTCAAGAAGCTCTCTGAGTGGTTCAACTCCCCGATTCTATACATGAAAACTGGTCCCCACTGAGTGCAAGGGATTTGCCCAAGGTCTCTGGCTACTCAAAACTCCAAATGATGCAAATCTTCCTCACTACATTGCTCCCTCTTCACACTGTTAGGGGACCTTCTCCTTGTTGGAATATTTTTAGTATCTTTAAGTAGCTATGCACAGGAGTTGCCACTCAAAGCACTTTATCAGTACAGTGCCTCTTGATCACTGTCACCCCTTTCAACACTCACCCACCCCTCCTGACCCACCCCTGCCCTCATTTCTCTTAGTTTTTAGAATTTGTGTGGATTCTTTTTTGCCATTGAACAAAGCAGTTTATGTATACTGTGTCATCTCTTCAACATTTTTTGCCCCCTTCAATCCACTCTTTCTCTTATTTTTCTCAATTTTGTGGTGTATACAACGAATTAACTGAAGTAAAACAGACTGTATGGAGAACTCAAATAGCACAATTCTTTAGAAAAACTAAGTTAAAGCCAACAAAATAAGCACCAGGAAGTGAGTACTTGGCGGGAGAGAGTATGGGGGGAGCAAGAGAAGGACGGGTAGATGAATAGAGGGGACCTTATCTTTTTTCTTTTTTGTGTTCATTGTGGAGCAGGAACTCAGGGCCTCAGGGTCTAGATACTGTCCCTGAGCCTCTTTGTGCTCAAGGCTATCACTCTACCACTTGAGCCACAGTGTCACTTCCAGTTTGGGTCTGGTTAATTGGAGATAAGAGACTCACAGGGACTGTTCTGTCCGGACTGGCTTCTAACCTCAATCTTCAGATCTCAGCCCCCTGAGTAGCTAAGATTACAGGCGTGGACCACTGATGCCAAGATAGCACCTTATCTTTGTTCTGGGATTTGTGATTGTTGCGGGGTCAGACTCTTCAGCTTTAACCTCAGGCTGAGCTGCAACATCACTGAGAAAAGAGAAGACTGCCTTTACCTCCCATCATCATCTCAGGAACTATGAAAGGGAGAAGAGCCAAACTTAAAAGAATAAAGAGGAGGCATGACTCCATGCTGCCACCTTCTCTCCTCTTTCATTTTTTCCTAACCAAAGTCTGGTAGAAATAAGGGATTGGAGGAGAAGTCTATGAATTTTTCCAAAGGGAACATTTAATATGTCCAAACATTTTCACCAATATAATCTGTGGAAGGCAGAGTAGATGTTATCTGAGACAGCTCCCTCCTCAGAGAGCTTCGTATGGTGAAAGTTTGGAGGAAGACATGAAGAGCTAATGGGTAGAACCAGTGCTGGGGAGATGATGGACATAAAATGCCAACAGGTTCATCATCAGAGAGTAACAGGCAGGGAAAGAATGGAGGGAAGTGATGGAATCTTTTGCCCTGGGGCAGAGAGAACAATTTGTGAATCCTCTGTACTCCAAAATTCCAGCTCTTCAGGCAGCTAGAAAATAAGAAGCAATACAGTTCAATTCGTTAGTAAGACATGCACTGCTGGAATCCAACATGGGTAAAGTATCACCCTTTGTATTAGTCAACCTCTTTGACCAAATGTCTCCTACAAACACTGTGAGAATCAATATAACATGTCTATGAGCATGTATAAAATCACTAATTTCTATATATATAAATATACATACACATATATTTGTTATTGTAAAGGTAATGTACAGAGGGGTTACAGTTATATACGTTGGATAATGAGTACATTTCTTTTGGAACAGTGTGACCTCTTCCCTCCCTCTCTCTCCCAGTTTTTCTTTCCTGTCCCCACCCACAAATTATATAGTTCATTTTCAACATAGTGTCTAGTGAGTATTGCTGCTGAATGTGTTCACTGTTTGTCCCACCTATTCTGTGCCCCTCTTCCCCTCCCAAAGGCAGTTGAATTAACAAATGAAACAAAATGGAAAGAAAACAAAAATCAGCAACAAAGAAAACAAAATAAAACCTCTGGTTTCCATGTCTTGGAATTCACTTTTAAAATATTATTTTATATGATCATATGCATATAGCTATTCAAACAAATATAGTGTATCAGTATAACATGGCTATGGGCAGAACATGTATAAAATGACCAATTTAAATGACTGTGTTTTTAACATCCTAGAAATAGTTGAATTCTTTTAGCCATGAGCTACTTTAAAACAGTTTCCTTACCTGGGGACCTGCAGAATTATTTAATGACAGCATAGCTAAGATATGGAAAAAACACAGATGCCCTTCGTAGATGAATGGATCTAGAAAATGTGCTCTGTGTGTGTGTGTGTGTGTGTGTGTGTGTGTGTGTGTGATAAATGTGTGCACATGTGTGTGTTAGAATTCTGTGCTTCCATCAGAAAGAATCACACCGCCCCATTTGTTAGGAAAGGGAAAGACTTGGAAAAATCATATTAAGTGAAGTAAGCCAGACCCAAAGAAATATACATCCAATGGTTTCCCTCATTTGCAATAACTAGTAAATGTATAGGGTAATGTTATCAGATGAACAGATAATCTCAAAAGCTATGTACATATGACCATATAAGATGATGCTAAGCTAAATGGATCCTAAGATATGGACACAAGAGGGCTTTTTTGTTGTTGTTGTTTTTAATATACTATGTGATATTTTGTTTCCTTTGTATGTTCTTTCTCCTAAGGTATATCCCCTGTTATCACTGTACTTGACTTTGATACCCTTCATCTTGTATATACATTTATCTAATTTGGGAGGGGAAAGGTAATAACAAAACGCTGAAACAGAGACACATCATGTTTCCAGTAATACACCCCCCCCATCATAAATAATGTCAAACTAGATCAACTTTGAGCAATTAACCATTGCTGACATGGCTCTGATAGATAACTGCATTTCTGCCTGTATGGGGAAAGTGGGTGGAGGGCAGCGCTGAAGGATGTGCTGAGTCCAATGTCCAGGGGCTACTTGGATAATAGTTTCACATTTAATTAGAATATTAAAAAGAATCTTTCTCTGTTGCCTTGATTAATGCAAAGCATACTGAAAAGAAGCATTTCATCTGCAAAACATAGTTTAATCTAGTAAACTAACTTTTGTTTCTCCAGCATTGCTACAAAGGAGGTAATACTTATGTGTGAACTTTGCATCCAACTAAATAGCACCTTTTTCAGTCCAAGATCACTTTAAAAACTATCTTCCTCATTGTTGGTGAACTGTAACAAGCTGGCTACAAACTTTCCTGCTGTTCACAGGGGAGAAAGTTCACATTTCCCTACTTCTGCAATCCCTGCATTGATCATTCTGAAGTAAAATTTGTTCATTGGACAATAACAAAAGGTTGCTATCAGGACCTCCTCACCCTGTGTTATCAATGATCTCAAAGAAATTTCTAAGGTTTTTGTGTTTAGGTTTTCTGAAAATTCTCTACTAATCAGCCTGCCAGCCACCTCTACTCACAGTACGTTCGTCTCCTAGAGCATCGTGCTCGCCTTTGACATCATGCAGTGGGAAACTCTCTCATGGAGAAACAGACAGGGATTCTATTCTCAGGTGTTTTCGAACAACAGGTGGGGAATAACTGTGCAAGCTGGTATACACATGTTCCCAGCACAGAGTTGGAATGCTATGTGTTGTAAGACATTCTGAGGGGGATACATTAATTACGGTTGCATATTCAGAGAAGGCTTCTTAGGTGCAGTCAGCATTCGGGCTAGTCTTGAAAAATAAAAAAGAGGGTGGAAATATGGACATGGAGAGAGAAAGTCATTCTAGAAAGATGATGAATGTAAGCAAAACCTTAAGGCCTTACACCTACAATAAGGTCTCAGGAAAATATTGAATAAGGCTTAGAGGCCATAAATTTCAAAATATATGAAAAGAAATGCCAGGAATTCACACCAGCCACAGTAAAAGGAAAACAGACTTAGAAAGGAAAGCTGGACTACACTGGGGAAATTCTCTCATGGCAAACTGAAGAATTGTCACTTTTTTCTAAGAAATGGAGAGCAATTAAAGGTGTTCAGCAAGGATTTATAAATAAAATGATCTCATGTGATTAGCAATATATCTGAAAAATGGCCATGCATCAATAACTGAGACACCAAGGATGTAGAATGGTAGATGATATCCAGTAATTGGATGCAAGAAAAAGATGGTAGAGAATGGTGAAAATCAACGTGAGTGCACTGGTGCACATCTGTACTACGAGCTACTTGAGAAGCTGGCAGAGGGAGATCACTAGCGTAAATAAATTTCACATAAAAAAGAATAGACAAAACTAACACTTAACCTTGAGGATTGGAGAATGATGTGACTATACCAGCAACAGAGGTGAGTTCGAGGGAGGGGTACAGTTTGGTGTGGCAAGGTATGATTGAATGAGTTAACGTCAAGACAGGGACTTTGAGTACAGATTTAGAGCTACCAAAAACATTTGAAAGTAAGAACTGACTGGGAGAGAGTGAGGGTAGAGGTGACACTGTTAAAAGGGGAATGTACTCATTTCCTGATGTATGTAACTGCAACCTCTCTGTACATCACCTTGACACTAACAATAATATATGTTAATAAATTAAGTACAATAGGGATCATAACTGATGTCATGTGAGATTGTTCCTGATTAAGCCTAGAAAAAAAGACCCAACATTCCACATAAAATATTATTTTATTGCTGCTTTTGCTGTCAGCAATCTTGTTGTGATAAGGATGTCATTTGTAATACCTTGCATTCTCTCCAAAACACAGAACTTATTAAGGGCTATTATAAAAACCAGGTGGATTTATAAAACTTTCAGGAAACAGAAAGCATTTTGAGGCCCATTTTAGAGGGAGAACATGAACAGAGGGGATTCATGTAAAAACAACAGGATATTTTTCCTTTTACTTATTTTCCTATTATTAGTAGTATGCATTAATAGGAAGTACAAGGGGGTGTTATTGTAATACTTTCATAGATACATAGAGTACACTTTGAAAAAGGCCCTTCCCTTCTTTATATTCTTAGATTTCTTAGATTTCTTTTCCCTCCCCACTCCTTTCTCAGAGTTTGGTGGATTTCATTACTATATATATGTGTGTGTGTGTGTGTGTGTGTGTGTGTGTGTGTGTTTGTGTATACATATATATTCATGTGTGTATGTATATGTACATGATGTTATGTAACTCTTCCATTCTCTTGGCGCCTTTACCCATCCCTCAACCTTTTGATCCTCCCTAGACAGTTCCTTTTTTACATTTATATATCATTGGTATCTTCATCATCATCATCATCATCATCAGTCCAGATTGTACAAATGGGCAAGAGCATTCAGTATTTGGCTTTTTGAGTTTGGCTTATATTGTCCAATAGAATAACCTTCAATTTCATCCATTTTTTTATTTATTTATTTATTTTTATTTTTTGTGAACATACTGTACAGAGGGGTTACAATTACATGGGCAAGATAATGAGTACATTTCTTATCAAGCATTGCAGCCTCCTCCTTTGTTTACCCTTCACCATTTTTCTTTTAATAATATTTTTTTCCTTAGGGCTGAGTAACATCCCATTACATAAATATAAAATATATCCTTTAACCATTCATCTGTTGCTGAGAATTTTGGTTGGTGACACAATTTGACTATTGTGAACAGCATTGCAAAAAATATGGGTATGTAGTCTTTCTGGTATAATGAGTTACAATCCTTTGGTAGTATTGTGGGGTCTGGTATCCTAACCTTATACAAATATGGCATTTCTACTTGTCTGTCTTAATCTAGTTTGCTTCATTCTCAGCTCATTTACATATTTCTCAAGCATAGATTCATTCACAAGTATCTTTTGAGAAACCAGGACTGTAAGCTATGTAGATGCTCCAGGAAATACTACAAAAGTTCAATTCTCAAGTTCAGACTGCCTTCTGCCTCTTTACAATATATGAGGAGAAAGTGAAAAACCAGTATTACTGGCAAACCCAGTGGAAATTGAAGGAGAATGTCATTGGGCCCACAGGTAAGAGTGCTTGTTCCATGGAGGTAGTTAGGGAGGAAATGAAAGAGTGTTGTTAAAGCACAAAAGGAAATAGATAAGAGGAAACAAAGGAATAGGGAAAAGAACATAAAGAAACCTGGAGAAAGAAAAAGCATTGATCAGTGTAGTAACTCCAAGGATACCAACGGGAGTAGATGATGGATTGGGAGAGAGAGTAGTTCAGATCTATTCATCATTCACAGATTCCACTTGAAAATGTCCAAAAAAACTAGACGAAATGTACAAGGAAAATAAGACTGTCTGTACATTGTATAAACATCAAGGGGCTCAATATAATCTTTATCAATCCAGAGAGATTTAGAATAACAAGAACTTCCATTTTGTTAAAAGTCAACAGTTCAGAGTCAAATGCAAGAGCATTTCTGGATAATGCTGAAGGCACCAGCCCCAGGACCAGATAGAGAAGTACAAGGCTAGAGCATTCAGAGTGGACATTGAAGACAGGGAGGTCAGGACCAAATCGTGAGAGCTTTCAATGACAGAATCATTAATCACCACTTGGGATGTTCTGACTGCAGTGATTGATGGGAGGCTGTGTGACCCAAGATGGAGCTACCCTCAGAACTTTGGTCCACTGGGAGCATTGGTGGCATCAAAAAGAGCAGAAGAATCAGTGTGGCTCAGGACAAAGAGCCAGGGCACTGGTGGGACAGTCCCAGGGAGGGTGTGGTGATGAATGAGGCCTGGCCTGGACACTGGCCATCCCCATGCATTCCTGTGACACACACATGGAAAGAAGGGAAAGAGTCGCTTCCAAACACTAAGGCCAGGAAGGAAGAAAAGTAGTTGCTCTGTCTCTCTCTGTGGCAGGTGGAATTTTGCTGGTGATCTATTGGAATTGTCCAAATAACCCAGTAAAGCCCTTCAGAAGGGACCTCATGTCCTCATTTGCTTTAAGAAGCCAAGTCTGCTGAGATGTATGTGGAAGTCATTTGTTGGCCTTGAGGACAAAAAGGATTTTCGAAAATTGTATTCTGGGAAACAGGATATATTAGTGCTGAGTTGGACCTTAATACTGGTTAAAAAGTCATTCTCATTTTACAGTGGAGAGACTAAGCTTTGAAAAAGAGATCCAGAAACCTGGATGGAAGTTGTATTCTCTGTATTCATTATTGTGCAGTACTGCTAACCCTGAGCCTTGGCTCCAGGGCTATTGACAGTTTAATATGGGAGAAAATGGAGAAAGGCTAATGAATCCAGGTTTTAATCCCCCTCAGGAAAAAAACCATGGGAATTCTGGCTGTAAATAAAAACATATTAAATTTGCAGATTCTGCAAACCAATGATATGTGATTTTTAAAAATAAAATCTTGCCAGATGCTGGTGTCTTACCTATAGAATCCTAGCTATTCAGGAGGCTGAGATCTAAGGATCGTGGTTCAAAGTCAGCCCTGACAGGAAAGTCTGTGAGACTCTCATCTCCAATTAAGCACCAGAAAACTGAAGTGGTGCTGTGATTCAGAGTGGTGGTCCACTAGCCTTGAGCAAAAAAGCTTATGGATAGTGCTCAAGCTCTGAGTTTAAATCTCATGACCAACAAAAAATAAATTAACTAAATGAAATAAAATCTTAACACTCAAATTAATCACCACTGTTTAGCATACCTATTTATTTTTATCTTTTCTACCCACTCCTATCTACAAATTCTTGACTATATTAGTTTCCCACTGCTGCTGTAGCAAATTTCTGTGTTTGCTGGCTTAAGCAAGAAAAGGAAAAAAGGTCTTACACCACATTTGTGGAGGTCAGAAGTCCCCTAAAGTGTACTGGAGCTATACTTATTCTGAAACTGTACAAGAGAATCTGTTCTTTTCTTTTTCAAGTGTCCGGAAGGTACCTGTCTCTTCAAATGTGGCCTGCTACTATCTTCTCAACCAGCAGGGACTACCTACGGTATAGCTCTCAAGATGACTATTCCTCTGGTTCTATTTTTAAGAAGCTTTACTATTTCATTGGGTCCACCCAGCTAAAACCCTAAAACATTCCCATTCCACCATTATTTCTCTGTCAAATGTGACTCTCTACAATCAAGTGGGACAAGTAAAAAACAGATCTTTTAAGTTAAATGTAAAGAAAATTATTTAAATTATTTGAATGCAAGAATCATCTTTGGAAAGGAATGGAGAGTAATAAAGACCTCATCCAGAATCCAGCCACCTTAGCTCTCCAGAACATAGTTATTAAAGTTCAAATAAAAGAAATCAGGACTTTCTGACCTTCATAAGTTGTACATCGAGGAAGTTGTACTTCTTTTGCAGAAGTGTGTCAGAAGCTATGAGTATGGAGACCTTACCAGCAGGCCTAGCCTCCCAGGCTGTATACCCAATCCAAAAGCCAAGGGTCATTCTTCTTGGGGACTATTCTCAAACCTATACTGGAGGGTGATAGCAAGACCCAAAATTGAAACTAAACAGGTAACAGAAAAGCAAGGTAATTAATTACACATACACACACACACACACACACACACACACACACACACACGTATACATACACTAAACTAGCCATCAGGTTGGTTAATGCTATGGAAGAGTCCATCTCTGAATCAGCACAGCCACAGTGAAAAGCTTACCTACATCGTCATTAGGGACGGTTTAGTTAATCAGCCAGAGAGGATCCTTCTTCTCCATGGGTCTAGGTGAGAGGAAGCTTCAAGGAGTCTTGAGAATGGAAGTATCAAGGAGAGCTAGAACTGAAAGGTAGTGTGGAGCCAGGACACAGCATCTGAAAAGCTGGCCTTACTGTAAGTTCTGAGAAGTGGATCTATGAGCCTTACCATCCTTGGCAACTGCCAGAACTGAAAATGGCCCTAGGCTAAAAGGCGATGTATTTTGGTCCACTGTATGCCCTGTAACATCCATTCCAAGGCAAAGGTCCCAAGCAGTGGAAAATGCTCATAAGGTCTTCCAGACAAGAGTACTGGGGACAAGTCCTTATCATTACAATCAGACAGCTGTGTTCTATGAATTCCATTATTGCTCTGACTTTGTGTCTGCATTCATCCCACTAAGTCTTCTAGCGATCATTATTCATCTGAAACATGCCAGACTTCCTTGAGCTGACCATCACTCGGGATGGAGCACAGGAGAAACCATCCATTGCTCATGTCAGTTCCTCAGTCAATATTAAAGCAGCTTTTAGGCAGATATCTGTGATCATAAGTTGGTCTTTCCTGAAGATCAATGACTAGACCAGAAGATGGAACAAAGATTTTGTATATGAAGCAATATAGGGGGAACTATGAGGAACATAGGTTTCAATAGTTGGGTGACAACCCAGTGTGCTAAATACACACACACACACACACACACACACACACACATATATAGTTACATATATATAGTTATATAGTTACATGTATATAGTTGGGTAGGCTTCAAAAGTTACCCTGGCAAAGATGCCAGAGCTGAGCACTTAGTGGATGGGGAAAGGAAGCAAGACAAACAAGAGGGGTTCAGGTAAAAGACGGCTGCAGGCAAGCCTTAAGCACCTTAGTGAAGAGCATCAAAAGTCTGACCATTCAAATGACCTCCCATCACTCAGGGAATATTCTCTGTAAGTCCACTTGAAAAGTGATTGCAGAGTGTAACTCTGAAGCTTAGAAAAAGAATCTCTTTAGACTAGCAAGTACATGTGTGAAGGATTTGGTTTCGGGACCTTTTAAGAAACATGAGGTGAAGATAGTGAAGAATCATTTGCTTTTTTGGGCTAGTAATTACTGGAAGACACAGGCCAAGAATAGGAATGTCTTCCTAAAATACTCACAATGCAACAGCCCACCCACCTCATTCCCCTCCCTATCACATGGCCGTTCGGAACTTCAGAGTCTATTATCAGTATACTTTAAAGGCTAATCAAGAAACAATCTTTTTGTAAAGCAACAAAGAAGCATTAGAAAGCAGGTCCAGGAGAATGCAAGAGGAAACACTTGGTTCAGTGAAAAGCAAACTTCCCTGTGGACATGCATTGCTTTCTAAGATACCATTCGTTGTTTCACAACTCGAAGGAGGTCTGTGCTTTCCAAGTTCATTCTATGAGTAGCACTTTGATAAATGCACTATGTGTGTTTAGTGGAGGAGCTAAGAGGGGACAAAACCTTAAGAAAACTGAGAATCAAAGCAAGAAAGTTCAAGAGTAATTTGACTATGCATTTTCTAAATTTCCAAATGGAAGCTGAGATTGCTCTCCAAATACTCTGTACCCCTTTGTGTAAAAACTAGTGGCAAAGGGACCTGGAGTTTAGGAGCATTTGAAGGGGTGGCGGAATCCCATTGCAGGCAGTCTCATCTCAATATAATGTTCATGAGCCTGAGAAAGGGCTATTTCATAGGGTAACAAAACTGCTGATTAAGCAAATGACAGGAAGAAAGTTTAGAGTCCTGCCTTAGACACCTCTGAATCCTGTGGCTTTAGATGAGTCATTTCATGTCTCAGACCCTATTCGCTCATGACCAACTTTGGATCCTAGTCTCTGCTTTGAGTGACTGTTGGCTCAGAAGCTATCATGAAGTGGGATACTGTGTTTATGCTAAGGAATTAATATCATCCACCATCTTTCTTGATTCCCCCTACTAAACTGTGGGCAGCTCAACTTTTTATTCATAAAGATAAAAAAAATCATGATCAGCCCTGATGAAATCCCAGATGCTTAGTCAATCATTCCACAAACCATAGCTCTCAGCTAATTAGCTCTCAGCCCTCCAAAAGTACATAATCAAGTGGGAGAGCAACAATAACGATATGATGACGTTTGTGTGTTTTGTGAGAGGCACTTCACAACTACTTGTGAAATGAATGAATGGAAGGTTTTATTTTCTCTTTGGATTCATTAACTTGGAGGAATGGAACTTGGACCTCTCTCATCGCCAACTTTGCCATGACCTTGAGTGACCTCCGTGTCCATGGGGCTAAACTAACTACCCAGAACCCAGGCCTCAGCTTTCTCATCTCATCTCCAATGCTTCGTTGGTCATGACAACTCTGCTAACTCTGTCGCCATCTTTCAAAGGAAAAACTTCTCATTTTCTGGCTTCCTAATTCAGTTAGCCCCTTTATAGTAGTTATTTGATTACCTCACTGCCTCCAATCTCTGATCTTCCAGCTGCACTATCCATCCTCTCCGTGCTACTCTTTCCCAAATTCAACTGTGTGTGTCATCCAGCACTCTCTTAGTCTGTGATAAGTGTGCCTCTGCTATGGGCACCTGCTACAGAATGCTCTGGTATTTGGAATACTTTCTTTTTTTTGGGGGGGTCCGGTTGTGGGGCCTGAACTCTGGGCCTGGGCACTGTCCCTCAGATCTTTAGCTCAAGGCTAGTGCTCTACCACTTGAGCCACAGCACTATTTCCAGCTTTTTTTCTTTTTGCTTATGCGGTGCTAAGGAATCGAACCCAGGGCCTCAGGCATGCAAGGCAAGCGCTCTACCACTGAGCCACCTTTCCAGCCCCCCTGGAATACTTTCATGATGCTTTAACATCCTTCCTCACTGCTATACAGGCAGAACTCCCTAAGCCTAGAAGATTCCCTTAGGCCTCTGTTCCTCCTTCTTCAGGGCCCTCTGTAACATGGGTTTGATGATTTGCCATGATTTGCATCTATGTAGGTAGGGTTTCCTCAGGGCCTGTTGGCTGGACCATGATTCTAGGAGGAAGGCGTACTGGCTGTTAGAACATTTCTTCAGTAGCAATGGACAAGATGAGTGTGCCAGAACAGTGCTGACATGCCAATGCATTGCAATTCTAAGTTGAGGCTGATGTAGAGTTATGTAAATCAGGTCTGACAATGATCCTTGAGCTTGTGACATATGTACACATTGGAGCTGTGGTGCTATTTTCTGCCTCCAGCACTAATACTGTGAGGTTGTAATGGAAGTTACTGTTTATACTGTTACTTCCTTCAACATCACCTACCCTGCAAAGCACGCTACGAGCTACTGCGTTCACTTGTGTTGTCTTTTGACAATGGCCATACCTATCTCCATTGTGAGTTATTGGGATCATTTCTATGTATCACCAACAGAAATTTCTGATTAATATCTTCCTGTAATCTCAATCATATGGTGATAGGGTATTCTCCCAGGTTGATATTAATACAAAAGATGAACAGACATTCAATGCATGAATGGGACTACTCATCATCCTGTGAGGCTGAGTCCCACACTGGTCCTCTGCTGCTGGCAGTGTGTATAATGCAGAGCACCAGGCAACATGGAAAGAGAACGTATGATAGGAATGCTGTGATGAGGAACATGCATGGCTAGATGCTAGGTTGTTCTACAAGAAGCTATACAATGTCAAACACTACATTGGATGTGGCTATCAAATGGCTATTTGCACTTCCATGCATTCTCTGGGGAAAGTGTACATGTGTCATCACCATTGACAAAACACAAACACATCTCAGAGGGTCAAAACAGAAGCCCATGGTCAAGGTAATGTAGTGGCTAATGGCAGCATCGTGAGTGTTGATGTGGCTAACATAAGGTTAATGACATAGACATGTGTAGAGGCCAAGATCTTTATTGCTCCAATATGGCTCACCTCTCTAATCCTAACTGTACGAAAAGCTTAGAATAGGAGGGTCATACCAACCATAACATGAAAATTTGTGAGACTTCTTAACACATAGCTGGGCACTGTGGTGTGCATCATACATTCATAAGAGTCTGAGATCAGAGAGCTCTCAAATCCTTGCCAGGTCTGAACAGAAAAGTCTATGATATTCCATGTCCAACAGGAAGAAGCTGGATGTGATGGTCCATGCTTGTGAAGCTAGTTACAATAGGAAATCAAAAATAGATGGACCACCCTTTGTGCAGAAAACGAACTATATATATATATATATATATATATATACATATATATATATATACATATGTATATATATATATATGTATCTTTTGGGTGGGAACAGGAGGGAAAAACTGGGAGAAAATGTAAGAAGGGGAGACATGGTTCAAAAACAATTGTATTCATTACCTGATTCATATAACTGTAACCTCTCTGTATATCACCTCTACAATAACAGTAATTAGAGAGAGAGAGGGAAAGAGATAGATAGATAGATAGATAGATAGATAGATAGATAGATAGATAGATAGATAGATAGATAGATAGATAGATAGATAGATAGAGATAGTTGGATGGATATACCTGGACTGGAAGCAAGACCATATCTGAAAATAAGCAGCTCAGCAATGGACAAGAAGCTTGTCTCAGCAGTTAAGCTTCCTGCCCAGTGAGTACAAGGTTCCAAGTTCAAACCTCACTCCTGTCACAAAATAAAAAGAACCATGGCAGTGTGACAAAGTGACATTTCCTCTTTCTCTTAAGGGGAGTTATGAATCAACATACAAGTGTTCAGCACCTCTTTTCCCATCATGCTAGATCTTTAACAAACCTCTGCAGTCCAGATGAGCCTAGGTACTTCACAGTTCATGTTCTCATGAAATTTTATTTAGAGAAGAATCCACTGCAGAGTTTGCTTAGGACCCTCAATACCCTAGGAACAGCCCTGACTTCACCTATTCATTCAGCAACATTAATTTCCCTCACTCCATCACCCACGTATGTCAATACATCAGAACACTCTAAACTTATATGGCTCTAACTATAAGTTCCCTAGGAGCTGCTAGGGGTGTGAATCCTATAGTACAGGTTGATACTGCTACATATTTACCAATCTCAACTAAGCTGTTCTACCATTCTTCATAATTATCAAGTTAAATGTCTATCTTTATTAAATCTCCTCTTCATTTGCTTTTAGATGATCTCATCTCTTTGTTGGTAGAGAAAATCAGCTGTGATGAGATGACAATATCCTCAAGTTCTACTCACCTCACAACATAAGAACTGTCTGTCTTCTGTCTAATTCTGCCCTGGAGCTTGTCCCTGCCAGCCTGGCTCTTAAGAATGCATTTATTGACTTATCTCTAACTCATTTATTTTCTATTTTTCCTAGCAGCAACACTTAAACATGCCTAAGTTTTTCCTATCTGAAAACTTCACACTCCCTTTTGACTAACACTCCTACTCTGTCATCCCTATTCATAAACATCTCCGAAGAGGTGTAGAATCATGTTCTGTCTCAGTCCTGGCTGATCAGATTTCTACCTCCATCATCCCATCACACTATTCTCAAAAACATTCACCAATGGCATCCATGTTGTAAATTTCAAGGATACTTTCATGCCTATTTTAGATGAAACTCCCAACAGCACAGACCACAATTAAGTCTTCTTTTCCTTCCCAGACATTTAGTTTTGACGAGAGGAGTGAGTGTGCACTTGACACATGAAGGACAGTACCTGTGCATGAGGTGGTTTCAAGGTCACAGTGCTGACAAGCGTTATTGCTGTCAAGACCTCGGTTGGCTTAGCCAGATGGAAGGACTCTGCTAAGGACATTTAAGATCGTAGAGGAAAACAATCACAAATATGCCTCATAATTCTTAGCAAAAAAAAATAATTAGAAAGCAGATAAAGAATAAAACATCTGGCTTCCAAAGATGATATACAAATGGAGCTTGGAACCTGAAAGAGAGCAGAATGGGTATTTCAGCGCAAGGTTGGCAGGGATGTGATTCACAGCTGGAAGCACTTTTGACAATGTGTACATTGTCCTTAAAGAGCAACTTGGGTAGACAAAGAAGCAGGATAGCTCTTAAACCAAGTTAATACCCAGAGCCCTAATGGTGAAGCCAATCAGTAGAGACAAAAGCCATACAATGCCTTGCTCATGCTTCCTTAGCCAGTGTTTACTACTTGGATGAATGAAAGAATAGGTAATGGAATCCCCTACTGTGGGAGCACAGCAGCAAACACTTATCCTTTCGGGAAGCTGGAGGAGTGGCCATGTTTATTTCAACACAGATCCAGAGCAGTCGAGTGATGGTTTGGCAAAGGCCCTCACGCCGTATGTACTATGCGTTTCCTACGATTGCAGCCTTTGATCCAAGCTTGCTTGTCATTCCATCCAAAAATCATCATAGAATTACTGAAGTGGAAGAAATCAGAGTTAACTAAGTACTTAAGACCATGTCTAGCCCATATTGTCATTGTCACAGAATTGAATCTACTCGACTCCCACCCTCACTCCCACACATACACTTCACAGATGGCGAAACTGACCTCTGGACAAATAGGCAATATTTGGCCTAGTGATGTGAAAATTGTGATTCTCAGCTCCTGGGTAGTACTTTTCACTATATTTACATCATGCCTTTCTGTAAATGCTTGACTTCTTTCTCCACTCTGGTTTCCGCTTCCCAAAGATCACGTTTAAAAGAGTTCTCTCACTTGTTAGTGTTCTCTTTCCTCCCTCCTACTCCCCATACTAAGTTGCCATACTTTCTCCTTAGCTATATTATTTTCCTATTGCCCTCCTTTCCTCTCTCTTGGAATATTTCCCTCCTAAAAACACCTACTATATTCAGTAGGAGAGGTTAGCAGAGCTGGAAAATTGAAAGTCTTCAAGTTGATGAAACTCTATGTGGACTGGAAAGGTGGAGTGAGCCGACTACAATCAATACACTCCATGTGTCAAGAAAGTAGGATCACATAATAGTCAGTCTCTATGTTACACCTTTCCTTCAAAGATGTAGAAAATCTCATTTGGACTCATTCGAGAAAAAGATGTGCTAAAAATATAATATCAATAATTTGTAGGACTTGCTTAAATCTCCTGAAAATACACCAAGGCAAATTCCAGACTGGCTTAGAGGTATTGATTTTAAAGTAAATAAAACCCAAGTAGAAGAACATATAGGTGAAGTTTTTATGCTCTTAAAACATTAACAACCAAGTTTTCTAACATGACTTAAAAGCAGGCACTGTAATTTAAGACTTCCACATTTCATGAGCCATGAAGCTAAGACTTTTGTACAATACACAGAAACAACAAATTACGAATAGTGTTTGTAGCACAGCACAAAAGAGATAATAACCTCATTTTAAAATTCTTAACAATCTATCAGAAAAAGGATAAACAACCCTACAGGAAAATGAGCCAAGAATATGAATGGAAAACTCACCAAAAGATGATAAAGATTTGAAAAGATGTTTGGTACAACTATTCATCAAGAAAATAAATTGTTGTGGTGAGGATAGATTGGTGCCAATTTTATAACAGGGAAACCTGGGGAAATGTAAGATACAGACAAGGATACAAAGAACCTGAACAAACACAGCCATCATAGCTTTGTGTGCAAGCAACATGTGAAATTATAAAAATGTCCCCCATTTGGTTAACTAAATTATTCTTAGAACCACACAAAGGAATACTATGAATGTATTCCAAATAATGATGAAAATATGTATTTACTGATGCTAGGACAATGTTCTCAACATATTATTGTGAGAAAATAAGGCTACAACAATATCCATAAAACAATCTTTCTTCTTCATGAGAGAAGCCTGCGCCTAGATTAGTTATAGATTCTCCAATGTGAAATTATATGAGATTTTTATGGCTTTCTATAGAGCTTTGAAATTATCTGGAAGTTTTGATGATGACGTTTGCAGTACTCTATTTATTTAATCAACACTGTTACAGCATTTATGTGTGTCAGGCACTGTTTCCGCAATTTCACAATTACTAAATTCATTAAATTCATTTTCTGGGAACAGAAAAATGTAATAAAGAATTTCTATGTGGGGGGTCGAGTGGTGGGGGAGGGTCTCCAAAGCAAGAGGATGCCAGATAATATGAGGCTCATATACAAGCAATGCACCGTGTTTTCACTCAAAGCTATCCTCTTTTAATGACACAACAAGGTCAGCAGGTCATGGGAGCCCCATTCCTTTGCCTTTCTCTGATTCCTTTTAATGATGGGACAACTAATTAGCCATTAAGGATTAGCCAAAGAGGGCTTAAGCTGAGGAGTATATTGAAGCTTGGAGAGAGAGGGCTTCCAGTCACATAGGCCTAACTTTGACTGTGAGCTGTGCTACTTTGGAGCTGTGATTTTTGGCAAGGTGTTTTTTATTTCTTAGAATCTCAGTTTCCTCAGCAGTGAGGGGAGGAAGGATTATTTCATTCCATAAAATTATCTGTCTCATAAATTAGAGCTCCCTTGTTTTTCCCTCTTCTTTACAGAGGTAAGAAGGATGGCCTCCGTCCATCCTCAATCACACCTCTGAGTTCATAGGAATCAAAATATCATAGTCATTTGATTACTAGGTTAAGTCTAGACCAAGTTTATAAGGCAATTTTGACTTATCTGCTGTGATCAGAAACGGTTGATTCTTGGCCTTGGATTTCTGAAGGTTTTACTTTTCAAATGAGTTTTGTTTTCTTTTCTGTTAAATCTACACATACATAAATGTAAAGATAGCCCATGCTCATGAATTTGGAGAAGTAATTGTCAAAATATGTCCATAGTACCAAAAGCAGTGTACAGATATAGCTCAATCCCTATCAAAGTAGCAATTACACGGGTCACAGAAGAGAAAAGATTCTCAAAATTCATATGGATCCGCAAAAGACTGATATTCGAAAAAGAAATCTTGTACAAGAACAAAGCTAGAGACGTCACATTTCTTCCTTTTGAATTATATACACAGTTATTCTAATTGAACTAAATGTGCAGCTCATTCTACAGTGTTTGACTAGCCTGCACAGACCTAGGGTTTAATCCTCTGCACTACAAGAAGCAAAGGTGTAATAATTAAAATAATATAATGATAGCACCAAACAAATCAGATCAATGGAACAAAGTAGAGAGCCTAGAAATAAATCAAATTTTCATAGTAAGTTGAGTTTTAAGGAAGATTTCAATAATACACAAGAGGACAAGAAAGTCTCTTTGATAAATTGCGTTCAGGAAAATAGATGTCCATGTGCGCTAAGAAATGAAATTACACTGTTACCTCACACCATGTGCAAAAATTAACTCAAGGGATGTGGAGTAGCTCAGGAATTAGCAGGAACAAGGCTTTGGTTTCAGCCCCAAGAATTAGGAAAATAAAACTCAAAATAGGTAAGACATTTGAATATAAGACCTAAAATGGTAAGAATGCTAAAAGAAAACCCAGAGAAAAGCTTGAGGACATGGGTTTGCGCAAGAGTTTTTTTTTTTAAATACGATACCCAAAGTGTACACTGAAAAAAAAGCAAAATAAAGGCAATAGGATTACATTAAACCATAAAACTTGTGCATAGTAAATGAAACAGTGAGTAACTATACAGCCTTCAGAATAAAGATATTTTTATCTTTTTAACCCAGTGTATTATGACCTAAACTCAACAGCAAAATAATAATTACTAGGCCTTAAGTGGACAAATATTTAATATATATTTTTGAAAATGAGATATACAGATAGCCAAAAAGTATATAAAATATATTCACCATCACTGATCATCAGGAAAATATAAATTAAAGTCACAGTGCAATACAACCTTTACCAGTCAACTTGGCCATTACAAAAAGTCAAAGGAGAAAGATGAGGCGAACACAGAGCACTTGTTTGTGACTGTTGAAAATATAAATTACATATATGTTTTGGACACACTGTGAAATTTCCCCAAAAATTAAAATTGGAACTAAAACATAATCCAGCCAGCTTATTTCTGAATATATATTCAAAGGAAATAAAATTAATAATGTTAATAAACAAAAGCTATAATGTATATCTCAAATAGATATATGCCCTTCTAATTTGATTATAAGGCCATTTATAATACTCAAGATATGGAAACAATGTAAGTGTCCACCAATGGATAATGAAAATTTAGTGCAAATACACAATGCAGATATAGCCTTAAAGATTAAAAGGAAATCCTGCCATTTGCAACAACATGGATTGACCCAGAGGACACCACACTCAAAGAGATAAGCCAAGGACAGAAAAATACATAGTGCTAGTGCTCATTTATATTTGCAATATTTAAAGACACAAGTAAAAATTATAGAAGATAGATGGTGTTGAAAAGATGCAAAATTTCATTTCGATAGGGTGAAGAATTTATTGCACTGAATGGTAGCTACCGATATTAAACGTATATGCTACAACTGAAAATTAGTAGAAAGTAGATTGTCAAGTATTCTTCCCAAAATGGTAAGTGCATGAGGTAACAGATATGCTAATTAATAGAATCTAGCCATTCGATAGTGCAAACTTGCGCAAACAGTAGGGTGTATAACACGAATATTTACATTCTTTATTTGACGGTCAAAAAGAAATTTAAATGAAGTTATATGGAGATAGTAGCCAGGTTGTGAGGAGTGCATTAAATCACTTAGCTAATAAGTGTTTAGGACGTTAGCGGACCTACAATCACCATGAGGAAAGCACACATAGAAGTGAGCTAAGAAGGGCTGTTTGGGAACCTATCATGAGCATGCAGCATCCTTACTGGAGTCATCAGAAGCTGATTGCATCAAGAGTAGCAGGAACAGGGTCTGTCTTTAGCCTGTAGGAGCTGGGAAAGGACTGTAGCACCATCTCCCCAACCCATGTGACTCTGCCAATTGTTTTCAGTACTCAGGTTAAAGTGGCCATTTGTCATGACAGAAAGACGTCAATCTGGAGAACTTCTGTGATGGCTGCCATTTGAGTCTAGGAGGATCCTCACAGCCTAGTGTGATGCTGTACAAGAAACTACTTCAGGAATTTGCTCTTCAGATTGTCATGGGCCATTCTTGTGCCTTCTCACTTAATGACATGTCTCCTATACAATTTGGTGCTTTTCAAAGGATGCCTTGAAAATGCCTTCAACAATTAAATCTTATTATTTTTCTACCTTCACTCCATCTCAGCATCTGCCCTCTCATAAAGGAAATTGAATCAGTAAGTAAACACTCTTTCTTCCATTTTAGGGTACATGTCACCCTGTCTTTTCAAATAGAGTTTTGTGCTTGTTTAGCTCACCCTAAAGATTGAGACGATATAAGGATAGGAACTCAGCTTCTTTCTTTTAGATACCTTCAAAGTTAGCAATTCGGAACCTTGAAAAAACAAGGACCAAGATACAGATGGACAGCATTACATGAAATTTAACTGCTTGAATCAGAGTGATTGTGGGGGAAATTTGTTTGAAAAACAATGCCCAACTGTCCTCTCCAGCTTTCTGAATCTAGTCTTGGAAGAAGAGAAGCTATAACCTTCATTTTTATCAGACGCTTTTAATAAGTTGGATGCGTCCTACAGTCTGAAGACTGCTGGGCTGGACTGTTCATTTATTAAAAGCTCAGTGAAG
Organism: Dipodomys ordii; assembly: GCF_000151885.1. Lineage (NCBI taxonomy): Eukaryota > Metazoa > Chordata > Mammalia > Rodentia > Heteromyidae > Dipodomys > Dipodomys ordii. The sequence goes on from NW_012267305.1 coordinate 1,115,906, forward strand.
GAGCAATTGGTTTTCTCAACTGTCAGCTATAGAAGTAAACTAAGTATTAATGTCCAGCCCAGCACTAATATATTCTGCTTCCCAGAATACAATTTTCGAAAATCCTTTTTGTCCTCAAGGCCAACAAATGACTTCCACATACATCTCAGCAGACTTGGCTTCTTAAAGCAAATGAGGACATGAGGTCCCTTCTGAAGGGCTTTACTGGGTTATTTGGACAATTCCAATAGATCACCAGCAAAATTCCACCTGCCACAGAGAGAGACAGAGCAACTACTTTTCTTCCTTCCTGGCCTTAGTGTTTGGAAGCAACTCTTTCCCTTCTTTCCATGTGTGTGTCACAGGAATGCATGGGGATGGCCAGTGTCCAGGCCAGGCCTCATTCATCACCACACCCTCCCTGGGACTGTCCCACCAGTGCCCTGGCTCTTTGTCCTGAGCCACACTGATTCTTCTGCTCTTTTTGATGCCACCAATGCTCCCAGTGGACCAAAGTTCTGAGGGTAGCTCCATCTTGGGTCACACAGCCTCCCATCAATCACCTCATTCAGAACATCCCAAGTGGCGATTAATGATTGATGTCCATGTGGTGATCAATGTCTTTGAAAGTCTTTGTGACTTGATCCTGACCTTCCTATCGCCAGTCCATTATGTATGCTCTAGCCCTGTGCTTTTCTAATTGTGGTCCTGGGTCTGATGTGTTCCTACTGAATCAGAGTTATCCAGAGTGACACCTGGATATGAGCATTTTAACCAGCTTCCTTCATAATCGCGTAAATACCTGAGTTGGCAAATTGCTGCTCTGAACTCTGTACTCTCTTCTCTTCCCTGCACTGATGCGCCAGTCACTAAACTGTTTAGTCTACCACTAGAGGTGGAGTCACTAGATTAAAGAGGATATGGATCAATCAAAAGTAATTTAAATAAAACCAGTACTCAATGGAAAATTCAACTGCAGTTTCAAAGAAAACGACTATCCAATTCCTTAGAAAAAGACTGAGGAAATGGCCAGAAACATAAAAACTGTCCTGTTCACATCACCACTTTTAGAGGCAGGGATCAAAGGAGACAATTGGGAGAGAGCAAGAGAAAGAAAAGAAATGTACTCATTACCTGGCTCATACAAATGTAACCCATCTGTACAGCACCTGTATAATAAGAATAGAAAATAGAGAGATTAAAATTAAAAATTGAAAGAATGCTGAAGTCCTAAGCCTTGGTACCTCAGAATGTAATATTCGATATACATAGAATCTTTGTAGAAGTAGTTAACTGATACCCTTATAAGAAAGAGGAATTTAGATGCAGATGCTTACAAAGAGAGGACAAAGTAAAGACAAAAAGAATGGCCATCTCCAGGCCAAGGAACTAACTCTCAAATTACCAGAAGCTAGGAGGAGGTATGGAAAAGCTTCTCCCTCCATCCTCACAATAAAACCACTCTACCAAGACCTTGATTTCAGACTTCTGTCCTCCAGAACTTGGAGATGATATATTTCTCTTGTTTAACCTCTCTAGATCTAGATTGTGATGCTGTTACAGCAACCTTAGAAAACTAATGCATCCACTTTGGATGACAGAACCCTAGAAAGAAAGAAGTCTTATGGTAGAAGCAGAAGTAAGCACAATAGCTAAGCAGAAGGCTGTAGAAAATACAGAGCCACATGAGAGTAATAAGAAGGGTGTTAGAATCTCAGGAACAAAGTGTCGACCATCATTAAAGGCAGGAAAAGCTCTAAAAGAGGGCTTCCTATAGGAAATGTTAAGGGTCTACACTGAAGATGAATAAACTTCAGATAGGAAGAGAAGGGACTGCCCAATATGTAATCTGAGATTCAAATGGTGAAGTTCTTAAGTGTTGAGCTTGGATGATTTATCAATTATGTAAGAGGAACTTATATTTCTTTTATGCATCTTGGTGTTCATATGAATATATATAGATATATAGGTATGTATCAGAAGATCAAAATTTTACTAATACTCTCTAATAGGGCAAAATAGATTGTAATTTTTTGTCAGTCATGGGGCTTGAACTCAGGGCCTGGGCACTGTCCCTGAGCTCTTTAGTTCAAAGTTAGTGCTCTTGCCCTTTTAGCCACAGCGCCACTTCCAGATTCTCATGTTTATAATCATTTCTGTTTTGGTCGTTTTTGAACCAAAGGACCATAATAGGTCATTGATCATCTCTAAAGACTTTCAGAGTCACGAAGGGAAAGTTAACTCTGAGGCACTGGAATCCTGTTTTCTATTGTTTTCATGCAATTTATATCCATAAAGCAGTAAAAGAATACAAGAAGACAAGAGCCTGCGTTTGTGATCTAGACATAAAGGCAGAGATAACCAGATAAGTTTACCTACAGTAAAAATAAACCCTTGCTGTGCTCTGTTTGCTACAGTTATTTAAGTATGCTTTCATCTAATGAAGTACTTTCACAGTAGTGAGAGGGTACTATATATAAGACAGAAAATTCTACTAACTCACATGATGTATAGCATACAATTTACAACTAATAATAAAATGTAAACGAATCTACTACATGTCATATCATCAATTAATTCTCTTGGAATACTTTCGTTGATTTTTTCTTTTGCTAAGCTCTGATAGCCAGAGTGAATTTATGTCTGCAAATTAACCATGATTTGACAAATCTAACTACATGTCAATCTACTCTTCCCAAGTATATTTATTGTCACTAAACCTAGAACATGATTACAGAGAAGCTCCATTTCAACTTCATGCAAGGTAATATTTACTAAACTGGAACATTTTTCACCTTCAGCATTATATATGCCCAAACTCACTGGTCCATCTTTAATACAAGATTTACTGAAAGAATTCTGTCTACAAATTTTTTGTGCTATGCACAATGGAATGGCTACAAGACACAGTACATTTTGTTTCACTGACATTATTAAGGTTTTCACCACCAGTTTAAGTCTAGACAATAAAAAGAGCCCTGGCTTTTGCTGGTTTCCAATTTCCATGGTATAAGTACTCCCACTGTACATGACTTCAAACTACCAATAAGATATCACTGAAGCTCAGCACTTGTGTGTCACACCTGCAACCTTAACTGCTTGAGGGCCGCAATTGATGAGGTGATTAGAGGTGAGGCCTCCAATGAGCTCTTCATGAGGCCCTTTCTCAATGAAGAATGGGAAGCCTAATATGGGTGGACCACACCCAAAAACACACTGGGCAGGAAAGGAGACCTTATCTCAAAAGTAAAAATGAGTAAGTATCAGGGCTGGATGCAAAGCTGAGCTGTAAGAGTGCCTGTGTGGCAAACTTGAGGCCCTGAGTTCCAAACTCCCATACCAATAAAAAAGAAAAAATGAAATAATGAATGTCATATATAACTATAAAATGTGTAAATTAAACAGTAATGTGAATAGGCAGTAATGAGTTTAGAATATCCACTCCCTTTGTTTAAAATATGATTTATTAAATTATAGGTTTACAAAATTTAATTTTGAAGATGACTAAATGCAGCTCATCAAATTGCAGGAAGTTTAACATTCAACTGTGGAAAGCAGTATTTTTTGGTCATGTCATGTCAGAACTCTGGATAGATGATCTTACTTGGTTTTAGTAATAAGAATTTACAAATATACACAAGAGTAGGTAACACAATACATAAACCTCCATGCAGTCACAACTCAGCTTTAACAGCTTTCAGCATTTTGCCCAACTTTATTTCAGCCATTCTCCTTTCTATTTTTTTCTAGAATAATGTAAAACGGTTTTCATATTTATACCACTTGAATTTCATAACCATAATCACCAAGCAAATATTTTACAAATATTTTACAAGATAATCTCATTGCTCACATTGCACTATGGAATCACCAGAGAAGGTGATCCATCTGTTGGAGGCAGGATAGCCTTTGAAGGATTTAGCAGCTATAGGTGCAAGGGGGTGGCAATTGAAATGGACGGGGCAGCATGCTCATTGGCCATGGAGAATAAAAAAAGAAGGCTGAGGCCAAGAACTGGACCCCAGTAAAGATAAACTACAAACAATGGAAAGAGGGCTCAGGATGAAGGTATATTAGGGGAAGGTCTCTGTGGTAATGCTAGAGGTCAGGGGTCCATGCTCAGGAACACCTCAGTCCCCATTGGAAGAAGGATTTCAGGCCTTGCGGGGAGGATTGGCTGCCATAAGGCAAGAGCTAGTTTCAAGGAGGGACAAAGGGCACTAGTTGCTTTAACAGGACTGATGAATGATGTTCAAAAATGTAGAATTTTAGGTTTCAATTCAAAACTAATGACAAAGCTCAGTCTATGCATAGATACCATGTGACAGCAGCTGCAGACAGAGGACAGCTCACTCCCAATCAGGGAGCACTGCAAAAGGCAGCACTAGCCCTAACATAGCCCAGACCTGAGCATGTGTCAGTCATATAAATCCTAAACAGATTCTTGGGCTCCTCTTTAGTGACTCTGCTTCTGTGGCTATGGAGGAGGCCCAGGATTTTTTCCCTGGAACTGATAATGTGAGCCAATCTGGAAAAAGTGGGTCTAGGACTACCCTTTGAGAAATTTATTTTAAATCTCACTGGAAAGGTAGAACTTCCTTCCTTCCCCTTCTTATTGTATAATCAATCCCAATTCTTCCCTAACATGAGTGAGTTCAGCATTGTCTTTCACTGGATATGACAGATGAGCAAATAAACACCATTCACTTTGGAAGAGGAAAGAAATTTTTACTGAGTGTTTGCTGGGTCCCAGGCCTTGTACATGCTACTTTACAGAAATTGGTCCCCAAGCAAAGAATTCCTTAGTGGGAGGCAGCTGTGAGATGGTGTGGGAGCTCATCTTTATTGAGGACTTCTTCCGTATTGAGATGTACTCGGCATTGATTTACTTTCTCTCACCCTTAATAGAAGTTATGACCAGTATTAATACCCCTTTTGCAAATTTAAAAAAAATCCTGACACTGTGAGTCACTGGGCGAGTGAATGGAGCATCTGGGATTAAATACAGGCCCCGTGGCTCCAGAAACTATGTTTGACTTCTACCTCTCCTATCAAGGTCCTTGGCGAGGAATCAAGATGTCCTGAGTTTCTGCTTGTCCTCTGCTGAGTTAGCTGGCTCAGTGAAAGCTCTTCAGACAGAGGCTTCTATAAGTTCTGAATTTGTCCAGTTACATTCTTTCATTGTGGTAAATATGCAGAACATGAAAAGCACTCTCTTGACCCTTTCAATCCTGTGGTCCAGTGACACTAAGTACATTCAAATTGTTGTATTGTATATGGCTACCATCCCTCTCCAAGACTTTGTCATGTTCCCAAGCTGAAACTTGGGCCCTATGGAGCAGATGAATTTTGAGTAGGGCGTGTGATGGGTCACTGTGCGCTTGCTCGCAGCTCGGTCTCAGCAGGGTACATAGACCGCAGGTCCCCTGTCAGTCCCATGTGCCTCTTCATCTGGGGAAAGCATGATGTACTGAAATAACGGGCCCTTTTCATCTTTCTTTCGCTTTTCACGTTCACAATGCTCCTTTCTTCCTCCCTAATTCACCTTCACAATTGTACATCACAAAACTCACATCTCACAGGTCCAAGCCAATGCAAACTGCGTGAGAAACCCAGGCACAACCCCTTGTGCTGCTCCTCCCTCCCCCCCCCAGCCCCGACGGCTTCCCCCACAATACACTGTCCTCTTTGTATTCAGCCTTGTCTTCTGCTGAAGTGACATCCCTTTTCTCTTCTCCCAGGGCCCCAAGGGCTACCTCTCTGGCCTTCTGCATTCTTCAGCCTCTTGTTGTACACGCTCCTGCTCAGTGGTGCTGCTTCGTGCTTGTGTTATTTTAATGAGTGCTCCCAGGCTGGCTCTGAACTCCCTGTGCTCTGTTCCTTGCAGTCTGCCTCCACATCTTCCATAGGACGCCCTGATGACATGGCAGCTGGTGCTGCTGAACTCATCCTCTGGGCTGACTCCCTCCCTGGACTCAGCCCTCCTCAGGCCCTGCACCCAGCCTTCCTCCCCAGTCGTTGCCTACAAAGCAGCCAGTTCTCCATATGCTCCTGTCTCCTTGACCGCTCACTCCAGCCCAACACCTCTCCGTCCTCCTTTGCTCCTTTCCTAGTTGTTTCTTGCTGTCTGATATTTGAAATCAGCTTCCTGACTTTGTCCCTCCTTTCCCCCCAACTTTCCTGCTCAGACGTTCATGGGCTGATTGCTTCTTCCCTTTCCCCTTTCCTGCTGGCACATGGGCCTGCTCTCATCCTTCTACCAACACAGAGCTTGGGCTCAGTGTCCTTTGGCCAGGGACACTTCTATTTGGTGTGGATCATGGAAATGGAGTTTGAAGTCAGGGCCTTGCACTTACTCACCAAGGGTTCTATCAACCATGCCTCCAACCCTTTTTGCTTTAGTTATTTTCTTGAATAAGATCTAATGTTTCCCCCAGCCTGGGGCTGGCTTTAGAACCCAGTCCTCTTCTATATGCCTCTCAGTAGCAGCTGGGATTACAGGCATGTACCACTGTATCCGGCTTTTTAGTGGTTCAAATGGAATCTCAGGAAGTTGTTGACCAGACTGGCCTGGAACCGTGATCTTCACAACAAACAATTCCTGAACTAGGTAGTATTATTGGTGTGAGCCATGATATCCAGGCTGGCCAGGGATAAGTGTGAGCCACAAAAGCCAATCATCCTGCTAAGTATTTCTTATACAGTACAATGTCCTGTTTTTGCCTGTCCAGAATAACCAAAGTATCAACATTGAAAGCAATTTCCAAGCCAAAAATCAGAACAATGACAGTCGATTCTCTGCCTTCAATTTTGCCAGTATGTGGCATTCCCAGAGCAGAGGAGGCTAAACCCCATTGAGTCCTCACAAGACACAGCCTGAGTGTGACCTGGGAAATCAGCCCTAAGGAGCAGTGCTCCTGTCCTGCCTCAACCCAAACTAGAGTCCCCCTCTTCCCCTTCATCTCCTGGGCCATGTTTCCCAAGCTGTTTGTTTCTTGTGCCAGGACATCAAGTGTATCTCAAGAGCTCCTGGATCAGGTCAATATTTCCCTCCTGCAGGGAATGAGCAGAGTTCCTGATGGTGAGCTATCTCTGTTGTCACTCTGACCCCTTGGATCATCAGACATTCTCCAGCAAAATTGAAATTGCTCTGCTCCTGTGATGTGCCCATCAAACCATACCTTCCTCCCTAGGATGGGAATTACTGTGTTTAGTTACCATCAGATTGTCTCTGGCCCTGGAACAAATTCCCTGCTGTAGCTCTAGCTCCTTGACCCACCCTGAGGAGAGTCTCCCTACCCTTCCTTCCTCTGCAAGTTCCTTAGTCAGGACAATGCAGGTCCCTCAAAACCATTCCCATTTGTCTCCCTTCCTCCAATCTACCTCAGAGGCTGGCAGTTTCATTTGCATTCTAACTCCAAACCACATGGGGATTGCATTACACTGTCCTCCCCCACCATGATTTCAGCCTATATTGCCTCACCCAAATATATATTCCTGTTTTTCTACCTTTGAGCCTGTGACTTCTGATCTATGCGTACTCCTTGTTAACGGTGACCATGTTGTCTTGCTTGCAGCATCCAATTTACTCACAAGTGACCATACTTTTGCTAACTTCCCAAGCCCCCTTTAAGTAGACAGGGATCAGGTAGCATCTCCATTCTTTACTTGGAATGTCAAGGCCCAGAGAGATTTCATGATGGGCCCAGGGTCCCTTGGCAAGTTGGTATGAAGGGCAAGACTATGACTCAGGCTTCCTGGCTCTTAGCTGGGGGTTCTGTCTAGTAGAGACTGCCAGGACTCATTATCCAAATCACCTGTGACTTAGACCAACCAGCTCACAATGAGCCTCGTTTCTCAGACCAGGCCTGCCACTGAGCAATTGAGGATCTGGTAACAGTTATGTCTCTAAATGAGTTGTGCGCCTACCAGAGATTGTGAGCTTTGAATAGCAGACCACCGAGAAATTGTGTAGTAACTAAGCACTCCATTCATGCTCTCTACTCCTCCGTGAACAGTGGAAGGGCTTTGGAGCACAATAGTACACACACACACACACACACACACACACACGGTTGGTTTTTCACATGGCCTCCTTTTTCACCAATTACTAATCTTCTGCTCAAAATGTTCTTGTTTTCTTCCTTCTTTCTCTTGTAACCATGTAATTAATTTGTCATATAACCTCAGGATAGCCATTTACCCTCCTTGCACTTGGTATACACACTAACAGTCTCTTTAGTAAAATAATATAGCATGAGTTTTATCTTGATGAATACAAACACCAACACATGATGCACATATTTTGCAGAGTAAGATGAAAACATGATTCCAGTCATGCTGCTTTTTGTAACTTCATAAATTTATTCTCAATTTCTTCTGGGAGATTTCATGCAACAACAAATATCAAAAGAATTAGAAAAGTAATAAGAGGTGACATACTGCTTAATAAAATCTAAGATCTACTTTACGATTTAGGTGGGGGGGTATAGTTGTGGAGATGGGAGGGACAGGATGGTAGGGAAAAAACAAAGGAGGAGGCAACAATGCTTGATAAGAAATGGACTCATTACCTTGCTCATGTAACTGTAACCCCTCTGTACAGTATTTGCACAATAAAAAATTTAAAAAATATGGAACCAGCATAGAAATAGTTAAGTAGACCAACAAATCAAAAATTAATATTTTATGAACATGCAAATGCAGCCAGGTATGATAAGTCTCACCTGCAATCTCAAATACTCAGGAGGCAGAAATTGGGAGGATTAAGGATAAAAGCAACCGAAGAACAGTTTATGGAGACCAAACTTCAACAAATAAGGTGGACAATATAACCATGTGAAAGGCATAGATAAAATGATCAGAGTTGTTTGTTTTGCAGTGCTGAGGATGGAACTCAGTGCACAATGCTAGACAATGTTTCAGCACTGAGCTATATCAACAGCCCCAAAGATGGAGTTTTAGATGACAATATGCTAATGAAAAGGCCTGAAACCAGAAGTCAGAAAGTAAAATACTGACAGTATACCTATATAAAAAAGTTTAAACTATCTATGTAATAAAGACCAACTTAAAGAACAAGCAATAGACTAGGACAAATATTTGCAACACATCTAGCAGAGGACTGGTAATTTTCTTATGTTAAAAATTTTGTATGTCATATGAAAAAGTAAATGAAGAAAACCAACAAGTCATTCTGAACTTAAAGAAAAAATACAAATAGTTGAGAGCTGATGGCTCACTACTGTGATCATAGCTACTCAGGTGGTTGACATCTGAGGATCACAATGGGAAGTTAGACTGAACAGACAAATCCTGGAGACTCTAATCTCCAATTATCCAGTTGCCAGACTGGAGGCATGGCTCAGGTGACAAAATGCAAGCTGTGAGAAAAACAGCCAAGTGAAAACTGGAGGCTCACCTGAGTTTAAGCCTCGGTATCACAAACACACACACACACACACACACACACACACACAGTATGTGTGAGACAAGGAGAGAGAGAGAGAGAGAGAGAGAGAGATAATAATACCAAGCATGTTGATGCACATCTGTAATCACAGCACCAGAGAGAGAGGCTGACATGGAACAAACATGTGTTCAAGACCATTGTTTGCAGCATAGTGCATTCAAGGCCAGTCTGAGAAAGATGTTGTCTGAAAAGTATATCTAAGTAACCAATAAATATTTTTCAATTAACATATTTTTAAAGAACACAAAAAATTAAAATGATACTGCATGCTTCCAATAAGATTAGTAAGTATTAAAATACAGCTAATACCAAGAAGGTAAAAGCAAGTAGGTATTCTGGTGCTGATTAACAGAACACATGCATACCTATGCACACATATATGTATGAAACTAGGCAGTGTCTATTACAATTCTATGTCTACATGTTACATGTTGCAGGAATTCTATGTATAATCATCTATAAATTCATAATACAAAAACATTACTACGGGCTGGGAAGATGGCTCAGTGGTAGAGTGCTTGCCTTGCATGCATGAGGCCCTGGGTTCGATTCCTCAGCACCACATAAGCAAAAAGAAAAAAGCTGGAAGTGGCACTGTGGCTCAAGTGGTAGACCACTAGCCTTGAGCTGGAGGGATAGAGGTCTCGCCTAGCAACCCCAAATATCACCCCCACTAAAACAAAACACAACAACAAAAACCTGTTTGCAGCTAATAGTTATCCAATAATTCCAGTATCTCTTATAGAAGAAAGAGTAATTCTTTTTAGATCAAAATCAATACTCTTAACACATAGTACGATTTGCATAGTGGTGCCTGCTTCTGGATTTTTGTTTGTCTCATGAATCTTCGTCTCTGGTTTTGACAGCACTGTAACAACTGTCACTGTTCTGTGGTAGCTCCATAATACCTGTGACTATCCAATACATGCGCAGGAAGTAGCAGAGAGAAATAAGAGAAGGAAAAGCCAGGGTTGGGATGTAGCTCATCAGCAAAGTGCTTGCCTAGCAAATGCAATGTCCTGGGCTTCATCCCCAGTATCAAAAAAAAAATTGAAGAAAAACAAAAAGAGGAGGAAGGGCTAGACTTTGTTCCTAGACACTCAGACAACAGCTGCACAGTCAGTCAGTCCCATGATCTAGCAATATCAACCTAGTTTCTTTGAACTGCCCAAAGTTGTGTTTACTATTTATTCTTCTATGCTTCAGTCGTTTTGTTGAGTTTGACTTCATAAAGTTCCTGATGCAACTTCAAAGCACAGAGCTGCCTTCACCCACTTCCAAAAGGCAGAATAGAGCAGACAGGATGGAAGAGTTGACTCCCCCTGCCAAGTGTAGTCAGTGAGCTGGCACTGCCCTGGCTCTGAGGTTGACTGGTGGAAAGGACTGGTGACTTCTTGCTTGAGCAAGAATCAGTTTTACTACGTTAACAAAAGGGGGAGGGGCTGTAATCCTGGAACATGGACTCACACACTTGCCCCTGTCCTGCAGTCCCCACATGACACTTTCAAGAAGCACCCAGTAAGGTTTCAAGGACTTCAGATCAAAGAAGCCTAAACGGGGTTTTGTAAAACCCAGAGAAAATTTTACTTCCCACAAATTCAAATCATGGCTATCCTCTTCTCAATAGACCAGCCCTATATCACGCTTCCCAGGCCCCCCATCATTATTAGTTTATAAAGATTCATTGATATTCAATTAAGTAGTTCTAATGTTCTCAATGCTGCCCTAGACAGCACTTCAGAAAGAATACATCCGCCCTCTGGAGACAGCTGGGGAAGCCAATTAGTCGGAGGAAATTTGCATATCAATCCAGCTGTGGAATGAAGTCAGCCTTGTTCACCAGGCACAATGCAAAGAGCAATTGGAGGAATCCAAGTGTTCCCTGGTCCTTTATTCCCTCACCTCCAGTGAGCCCCAGCTTTCTGAAAAGGCTGGGAATACTGGGAGAGCAACCCCACAAATGCTCCCATTCCCTACCAAGTACACACTAGCTCATTTAGTAGCAATTATTCGTGAGGAATGTTTAATGCTTTCCCAAAGGTTAGTACTATTTCACATAAATATTGTATCATTTAACAAAGCATTTTTGTTACAGGGGTTGAAAAATGGCTAATAAGTCTGTTGTCAAGTTAAGCGTCAATATAATGAGCTTTCCATTTTCAAATGATCCCACTGCCGAGCAAAGATTCAAGTTGACTAAAAAAATAATTTAAGGAGTCACTAGCATGCTACAATCCTGCTCAAAACACCGGGAAGTGAAGGAGTAACTTGATAAGACACACACAATCATGAGTGGTCCTAAACTCCTAGACTGGGAGTTGAAAGGCTTCCTGAACTCACGGAGCCAAATTCTAGATACTTTAGCAAGTTCTGCCGCTATACTTCAGTACTACCTACTAGGCTACCAGTGCTAGTACTTGCTATACTTGTTGAAGTTTGTCCCTAACAACAGGAGGGCCAGATTTGGACACAATACCTGAGAACTGTCCTGACCGGTAGAGCAGGCCAAGATTTGCCCCTCCCTCTCCCTAGACAGCAGAGCTCTGCCTATAGTTAGATAGGCCACAGGCTACAGCTATGTCAGTCACACTCACGATTTTGTGCTGCTGTCTACCATGTCAACTATAGCCTGGTACAAGTTACTAACACTCCCTACACCTCATCTGTCCTTTATGTCTAAGTTATCCTTTGTGGGGTATGCTTTAGGAAGTGTCCTTCTATCGTTAAAGACTGCTTCTTAGAGCAAGGCGAATTCCCTTGCCAATTCTTCACTGCCCAGCTGAAAAGCGTCCACCTGTATGGCAAGTGCAATGTTTGCTATTGTGACTCACAGCCTTGATGGGCCTCCCAGCATGTGCTGTTTCTGCAGGACACTAGAAAATGGCAGACATGTCTGTCTCCCCAGCCAGGTCTGGAACTCCTTGTAAACATATTGTTTGCAAGCTCCTGTGTACACATTGTTCACTGCCTACATGATCTTTTTTTCTCTTGGAAGCTGGTTATTTTCCATTATGAACATTTCTTTTTCTTTCTTATTATTGCTTATTAACTGCACAAAGGAATTTCATTGTGATATTTCCATACATGCACATAATGTACTTTGATCAAATTTGCCCCCTCTAGTACATTGTCATTTTCCCCTCTTCATTTGATAACCATTTAAACAGGTTTTATTATTCTAATTGCATTCTTGTTTATGAAGAACTTGGATTCTATTTACTCCTTTCACCCATTTCTCCCACCATCCCACTGGTTCCTGTGCCCCTGTCATTCTTTGCTTTTTTGTTTTTAGGTGTATATTTTGCATGTCACAGAAAACGTGATATTTGTCTGTCTCACTCTGGCTTATTGCAGTTAACATGACGATCTCCAGATCCATACATTTTCCAGTAAATAACATAATTTCATTCTTCATTATGCTGGCATAATACTCCCTTGTGTATATGCACCACATTTTTCTTTTCAATCATCAGAGGATGAACATGTACATGATCAGCAAATTGACAAGAACATTTCTTCAAAGTAAGGGATGAAAATCCAATTATGCCATCAAAATCAACTCCTTGGATTAGTGCAATTTGATTGCCTGCAGTTTATTGTCCATAAGTTACACTTCAGTAAACTTGTTATAAAGAGTTAATGGTTGCTGGTGCCTGTGGTTCACACCTGTCTTCCAAGCTAATCTGGAGGCTGAGTGGAAGGATCAAGTTTGAGGACAGCCTGAGTGGAAAAGCTCAAGAGACTCTATGGAGGAGTGGGTCAAATGGTAAAGTACCAGCCATCCTAGCAATCTAAGAAAGCATGAGAGTCTAATTTCAAACCCCAGTACCACCAAAAATGTAAAATGATTATTTAAAGTCTAATAGCAGCCAAGCTCTGATACTTAGTTGTAATCCTAGCTACTCAGAGTCTGAGATCTGAGAATTGTGGTTCAAAGCCAGCCAGGGCAGGAAAGTCCATGAGACTCTTATGTCCAAGTAACCAGCAGAAAAGCAGAAGTGGAGCTGTGGCTCAAGGGGTAGGTTAGTAGCCTTGAATAAAAAATGCTCAGGCACAGCACAGCACTCAGGCCCTGATTTCAAACCCCAAGACCCACACAAAAATATTAAATACATACATAAATAGTCAAATAACAATGATGTCAAGTTTGGTTTAGAAGACAAAAACCTAAAGCATATGATGATAGCACAAAGTGTAGGGGATGTTTTACCACTTGAGCCCCAGTTCCACTTCCAGATTTTAATTGCAGGTAAGAGTTTGTCGGATTTCTCTGTCTGGACTGGCTTTGAGCCATTATCCTCAGATCTCACTCTACTAAGTAGCTACCACTATACAAGTATGCCACCAGCATCATTGAACACTGCCCCTTTTTAAATATACAGTTTGATGATACTTTTCAAAAATGCACATTCGTATAATCACTGACACTAGTTATGTAAGCATTTCCATTGCTCTCAAATGCCTCCCCATGTTTCATTGCAATCTGCCTAAATGTATCTCTCAAGGCCTTGGGAAATACTGAAAACCATGATTATTTCCCCAATTTGAAGGAAAGTATAATGTAGTTTATGTGGGTATGTTGCCAACAATTTTCAACCACAGTCTAATTTTGAAGATTACATATGAAAAAAGGTCCTCTACTTCTCTTCTGTCTCTGAAGTACTTTACAAATACAAGTGACTAATATGAGACACTAACAATGGCTAAAATTATTAGCCAAGGAGACTTGGTTCCTTCAGTCAGTTCTAAATTGCTTACTTCTCATATTTCCCAGGAGGAAAATCAGGCTCTGAGAGTGACAAGCCTTTCCCATGGCCTTGAGGCTACGCATGCCTATGTCTTCCCTATAGAACTCCCCTCTACCCTTGCTCTTGTTCCCCTTGGGGGAAGAGAGAGCTCATGGGAGGAAAGATTTGAGTCCTGATCTGACTGGTAGGATGCTAAAGATTTCAAATGGCTCTCTCTACCAACCCTGTTCCAAGACATCTTCAGATATTCATTTTCTCTAATTTAAGACTTGACATGTCAGATGCCCACAGGGAGCAGAATCTGAACAAATTCAAATAACATTCCCACCTTAGGTTTGGATCAAGAACAAACAGAAATAGAAGTCAAGTTTAAAGTATCTATAATCATATCTTCAATTTCTCACTCCTTTTTGTTTAATTTGCATCTGCTTTGATAACTAATTAGACTTCTTTTAATTTATCTCAACAGATGCCCACCCCATACCTGTACAAGATAAAGGTACATTTAAAATATTTTGACATCCCCTGTAATTCCATGACTACTGAGAGTGACAGGTTTCATAAAACAAAGCTAGAAAACTCAATTATGAGCTAGGAAATTCAAAGTCACACATGAGGTTGACACATCCCTGACAGTACTTCCTAGAACAAGAAAAAAAAATATCTTTTTCTTCCAAAGGCATCAATCAAAGTATAGAAGCCAGTATGGATTCCATGTGAGGTTTCACAAAGAGCAAAGCTTCACAAGTAGAGGTGAAGGCCAATTTTGTCCCCAAGGGTACACCTGGCAATCTAATGCCAACTTTACTTGTTACAGCTTAGGAAATGTGCTACTAGCATCTCAATGGGTACAGATCAAAGTTACTGCTGAATATGTTACAGGTCAATGGGCAGCCCTACACTACAAAAGTACCTGGTCCTAAGGTTAAGGAGCCCTATTCCAGGGAGCCAATTGTCCAGTCAGCAAATCTTGGATACTCTGAGTTCCAGTTTGTCATTGGCTAGCAGGTCCCCCGTGAATATGTGCAAGATGAGCAAATAGTAACTGTAGCTGGCCATTCTCTCTCCTCATCCATGCTGTTGAAAACCTTCTTAGATTCCACTTTTTTTTGTCAGTCATGGGGCTTGAACTCTGGGCCTGGACGCTGTCCCTCAGCTCTTCAGCTCAAGGCAAGCACTCTACCACTTGAGTCACAGCATTACTTTTGGTTTTCTGGTGGTTAATTGGAGATAAGAGTATCACAGACTTTCCTTCCCAGATTGGCTTCAAACTGCAATCCTCAAATCTCAGCCTCCTGAGTTGCTAAGATTACAAGCATGAGCCACCAGCACCTGGCAACTCCACTTTTGATTTATAAAGTGCTATCAAGAAAAGCAGAGTTTGCCTCTATGAGATGAAGCAAAAAAAAAAAAAAGACAGAATGAACAAATCCATGTGGGGACCCAAGGCTTAGAGGAAAGCAAATTTTCTCTTTGGAGAGTTTTTGCTTGTTTTCTGCTTGCTTGGTTTTTTTGAGACACAATCTCATTACATATCCCAGGATAGCCTAGAACTTTAATCCTCCTATCTCCATCCCCCAAGTACTGAGATGACAGATGTGCTCCACCCTGCTTAGCTTTTGGGCAACTTTGATATTACCTCCACCTCTATCTGTCTTCCTCTACTCTGCAGTGGCCTGGGGCAGCAGGGTAGATATGCCTGAAGGTGGAGTTGATCCTATGTCGACAAGGACTTAGACAGGGGAAAGCTATGAAAAGTCAATTCTACCTAAAACTCCTGCATAGAAAGGACACTGATCCTAAAGAACTATGTGGAATGAGTTGGCAGCTGATTCAAATCACTAGATATTCCGAATTTTCCATCACCTGTGGTATTTTAGCAGAACCACAATGCTGAGTGCTGTGAGCTGTCAGAAGAAGCCTCTGCTGCAAAGCAGGGATTCCTCGCACAACCCCAGTCCCCCACCCCCACCCCTGCGCCCTACCTTGCCCCAGAACTCCCTAAGTGCAACCTTCCTGGCCACAGCTCTCTTGGATTCCCCACGATGGCATTAATGAGCGATGGTGAGCCAGAAAAATATGCCCCATCTTAGACTTGGTGACTCTAATTCCAAAAGAAAAAGGAAACCCCAACAAAATCGACTATCCTCAAAATTGTGTGTGGAAGATACGCCATCACAAAACCCAAAGACGGCATGATAGAAAATGTCTCCAGCAAATAACGCAAAGAAGTTGTTTATGTGATGGATTAAGAACTTTTGAAAATGGAGAGCTGCTGAGACAGGGAGCAACAAGGCTGGGCAGCTGAGCACAGCCACCATACAGAGTGGGCACAGGCAGGGACTTGGCGGCTTGAGACTCCGTGTGTTTCCTCAGCTTAAGAGGAAGATTGAAGAAAGGTGTGTTTACATCACAATTTACAAAGCACTCTCTGCCTGCTTAGGGAAGGTGGATTTGAAAGGCAGCGAGAGAGGTTCATAAGCTCTTGAAATCATCCATCTGAAACATAATAGTGTTTGGCTCTGTAGCTGACTATGAAGAGGAAGTCGAGCTAAAGTAAAACGTTATTGAAGGCACAGCATTTTGTGGATCTCTTTTTCCTTTTTTATTGTGAAAATGCCATACAGAGAGGTTACAATTACGTGGGCAAAGTAATGAGTACATTCTTATCACTCATTGTTTCCTCCTCCTTTGTTTCCCCTTCCCAACCCCCCCAACCCAGCCAAAGTTGTAAAGTTTGTTTTTCGACATAACGTCTTGTACATCTCATTGTTGCAATGGGTCCACCTGTATCCCTAGTTAAACGATTTGTTTTTCCCCTCCCCTCCTTTTGTGGATTTCTTAAGCACACAACAGTGGGTGAAGTGGGAGTGTGGACAAAACCAGGATTTTAACATAGGCAACCAGGTGGACAGTAGTGTCACTTTAATTCCAGCTGAGATTCATGTGATGATGCATATAAACTGATAGAATAACTCTGTTATGGGTGTAGAGATCATACAGCAGGGTTGGCTATTGTTCTGTTAGCCCTTCCCCCTCTAATCCATTGTGATTGTTCCTTATAGAGGATACCTGGTAGCCCCTGGAATCTGATTGTCCACTTATAACAGTAGCTTGGATATTTTAAACTTAGTAACTATGCTCCTTACCACAGAGCTATATACCAAGGCATACGGATCAAATCAATCAGAACATGACAGTGGATAATGGTTTTAACTGGAAAAGTAAAAAATTGTTCTTATATTTAAACAATTATCTTTAAGTAGCTGTACAAAGGAATTGCAATTTAAGAAAGCACTTTATCAATACAATGCATGTTGATCAGTGTCACCCCTTTCAACCTTCTCACCCATCCTTCCCCTACACACTCTTTTCCTCACTTTCCTTAATTTTGTAGGATATGCACTGAAACCTGCAGTCTCCCCACTTCTCTTTTGTTTTGGATACCCTTCTCCCTATGGCCCCAGCCCCACCTTTTTCAAGTATCCATTTCCTGGTTGGGGGGGGGGTTGTAGGGCTTGAACTCTGGGCCTGGGCGCTGTCCCTCAGCTCTTCAGCTCAAGATGAGCTCTCTACTACTTGAGCCACAGTGCCACTTCCAGTTTTCTGGTGGCTTATTGGAGATAAGAGTCTCAGGGTCTTTTCTGCCTGGACTGGCTTTGAAACAAGATCCTCAGACCTCAGCCTCCTCTGAGTAGCTAGGATGACAGGCATAAGCCACTGGTGCCCAGACCTGGTGTTCATTTTGTTGAACTTTGACTTTGCCTTTTTAAAGAATTACACTATTTGAGTTTCCCTTCAATCTCCCATATTTCAGTAATACACTTGTATACAATTGCACATCATCTATTTTATTTACTTCTTAGGTTATGTGTTAATTCTCCCTTCCACATATGAGGAAAAACAGGCAACCTTTGTCTCTCAGGACTTGACTTACTTCACTCAGCGTAATTTTTTCTAAGTCTTTCCAATTTTTACCAATAGTAAATTATTATTCTTTTTTATGGATAAGTAAAATTCTATTACGTGTGCATATATATATATATATATATATATATATATATCACATTTTCTTGACCTAGTCATCCATTGAAGACCATCTGGGGTGATTCTAGACCTTGGCATTAATAGGATATGAACATGTTCAAAATGCATTCTACGTGTATGTAAATGGAACAATGACACTTCTGAAAGTTAGTTTTGGAAGGGAGAAGAAAAGAAAGTGATAGGGAGGTTGATCTGATCAAGTTTTAGTTTTCCTTCAACTGCAACACATATGAACAAGAGGCAATGTCACTAAGAAGCTGAGCACAGTGATGAAAGAAGGAACTGTGATGTTGGAAACATCAGCTAAACTTTATTTAAAATCCACTTCTGAAACCACATGGTTTTCTTAAAGAGAAAAACATCCCATCATAACATGTCCATGGGCTTACTACTTGTTAAAGGGTTCCTGAAAAGCTCCCCACACCACAAAAAGACTATGCTGTGGAGTCCAACTCACACATAGTATCTGGGCTCTCTTTGCATAACTTTCCACTTTTGTCTGTATATAAACTTCAAATAATACAAGTGACAACATTTCTGTGAGGATTTGAGATGCCTGTTACAATGGTTTTATAGACTTACAATAGAGCCCTATACCCAATAAATACACAATAAATATATGCCAAAGCTATGATACTTGGTTTTTCACTTGACTTTTCTCTTTTTTCTACCTTAGAGCCCTCCTCATTGGTTAATATTTTTTAGCTGTTTGTCTTTCTCAAACTTGAAAGCAAATGCCAAGCTATGCTCCAGATTCTTACCTTGTTATAAAACTTGCTGAGGGCTGGGAAGGTGGCTCAGTGGTAGAGCGCTTGCCTTGCATGTTTGAAGCCCTGGGTTCGCTTCCTAGCACCACATAAGCAGAAAAAAAAGCCAGAAGTGGCACTGTGGCTCAAGTGGTTGAGTGCTAGCTTTGAGCTGAAGAGCTGAGGGACAGCGCCCAGGCCCAGAGTTCAGGCCCCACGACCGCCCCCCACTCAAAAAAAAACTTGTTGATAACTTCCCCAACTCTACTCCCAACTCCACAGAGGAGTTTCATTCAACCACTGAATCTCAGTCCCTGTCTAACTTGTGGGAACAAAAATTATTCGGGGTGCTGAATCTTCTCTTGAATTATTACTGTTATTGAAAATGTCCAGTAGAATTATGAACAGTAAACTAACAATCAGTTTGAATTTAATCCAAGTAAACCATAGCTATTAAAAAGTCATTTTGGCAGGGTGCCGGTGGCTTACACCTGTAATCCTAGCTACTTAGTAGGTTGAGATCTGAGGATCATGGTTCAAAGCCAGCCCAGTCAAGAAAGTCCATGAGACTCTTATCTCCAATAAACCACTAGAAAACCGAAAGTGGCACTGTGGCTCAAGTGGTAGAGCACTTGAGCCTTGAGGTGAAGAGCTGAGGGACAGCGCCCAGGCTGAGTTCATGCCCCACAACAGACAATAAATAAATAAATAGGCATTTAATCTGCTCATAAATATTTTCATAACAACTGTTAGGACCTGTCTACATAGATAGGCTACTCTGGATAGTAATGGAATAAATGTGGGTGTGTGATTCTATGATGACTTGACTTATACTCCTTTGGATACACTAAATAGGCAAAACTTAAAGTACAACAACAAAACCAGATGCCTTCTTGTGGAATGGGTATTCTTGCTACTGTACCAGTCCAATCCTTCCAAAGACAATTTCACAGTGACTAACACAACCTTTCAGCCCAGACATCAGAATTCTAAAATACCTGTCCTTGAAGATGGGCTTGCAGCCATCAGAAATGCATAGGCACAAGGAGACTTTGCACTGTAGTTAAAACAAATTGCAACCACAAGAGAATGAGAGCAACTTAATACTCATGCAGAGAGGGAATATATGGATTCTGCAGCACTGGCCCAGTGTAGTCCCATTCGGCTTTCAAGACTACGGAAGCTCTGTGGCTGATGAGGAGTGGTTTCCATAATACATCATGCAAGTATCAAATTCGCAATGCTGCATGGGACATTAAAAGAATGGCAGAGAGATTGTAAAGGAAAGCCCATGACAGTAAACAAAAGGCAGAAAAATCATATTTTTCATAAATCCTGAAAGTAACCTAAGGTTTGGAAAAGTTCAACAGCATACCTTGCTCATATAATTGTAATGCCTCTGTACAGTATTCTCACAATATTAAAACATATTTTTTAAAAAAGAAAAAGTTCAGCAGCAGTACTTGTGAATATCAGGGACTTAGAAACTGCTGGAGATTTCAAAATAGGTTTGGAGCTTCTCAAACCCCCAGACCCCCACCCCCAGAGAAATAGGGGGTATTTGATTAGTCTGGCAACTTGCTGAAATGTTCCAGTGGCAGGGATTGTCTTTATTTGAGCTGACACAGAGCTTGCTTTCTGGTAATAGGGTTATCCCCCAGGGCATCTGTCAAAAACAGCCACTGGCAATTGTTTCACATTGGGACTGCCTGAGGCTACTTTGCCACTTGATATTAACAAGAAGCTGATTAAACAATTTGAAAACTAAAACTGGAAAATGACAGAACCATAGAGGACATTAAAAAAGTTTCCAAATATTCCTGGAAATCTAGGAGACCACACACATGCATAAGGCTGGGTGCTTGGCTGTATCAGTGTAGACATTCAGAGAAAATTTGAGATAAACAGAAGACTGGTATTACCTCACTTCTAGATATTCTACAAAGCTATATAGGGTGGCATTGATGAGACAACAGACAATACATAGTAGAGGAAAAAACAGAGGCCAGAAATTACTTCATATGTACATGGTCAATTTATATTTAACAAATAAGTAAGTGTTATTCCAGGAGAAATAGTTGTAGATCAATATACACAAGTTCTACTGTGATGAACCTCAAAATACTATAGATAATAGACTCACAACTTTCCCAAAATACATAGATAAATTTTTAAAGATTATAGTGTTAAATGTAAAACATAAAAGACAAAACTCCTAGAAGATACCGTAGGACAGAAGCCAGGTGACTTTGGAAGTGATAGTCACCTTTTAGATACAACAAAATATCAACCTATGAGATATGAAATCAGACATCATTATAATTCAAATCTTCTACTCTGTTAAGAGAGTGAAAAGAAAAATGACAGGCTGGGAGAACATATTTGCAAACATGTACTTTACAAAGGATTGACACCCAAAATATACAAAGAAGTCTTAAAATTCAACAATTACAAGCCAATTCAAAACAAGCAATTGGTTTAAACAGATGTCACCCCAAAGATGTACAGATGGTCAATCAGCATATAAAAATGTTACTCAGACATAAAGAAGAATGAAATTATTTAATTTGCAAGAAAATAGATGGAACTGGAGATCATCATGTTAAGTGAAGTCATCCAGACTAAAAAAGACATGTTTATCCCATATGCAGAATTCAGAGAAAAAAAAGGAGGGCAAAAGGGAGGGGAAGAAGAAAGATTAAGAGAAGATAGAAAAAGAGAATGATAGTGTGTGTGGGGGAGTACATTGTATATGTGTGTGGAAATGTCTCAATGAAATTCCCCCTTATGTAATTAATATATGCTTATAAAGCTGGGCACCAGTGGCTCAGGCCTGTAAATCCTAGTTACTCAAGAGGCTGAGATCTGAGGATCGAAGTTTAAAGTCAGCCCTGACAATAAAATTCCATGAGACTCATGTCTAATTAGCCACCAGAAAACTGGAAGTGGCTCTGTGGCCCAAATTGGTAGAATGATGGCCTTGATTGAAAATATTCAGGGACAGCACCCAGGCCCTGAATTGAAGCCCCATGATTGATGAAAAAAATGTGTATGTATGTATGTATATATATATATATACATATATATATATAGTATGTATATGTGTATGTGTTTATACATGCTAATAAAAAGAAGTTATTGATGAGAATATGATACATTACATGCTTGTATTGAAATGTCATAATAAAAGCCCAATATGCAAATTAGCATATACTAATAATAGGGGAAGCTTCTCCCTTTTGGATTCTATTAGGAATTCAACATTTATTTATTATTTATTTATTTATTTATTTAGTGACAATATTGGGATTTGAACTAACTTCACCAGCTGCTGGTGACAGAGATTTCAATATATGAGCCTTCTGGGTCTAGACACTTCAGAATCACTTGGATGTGACAAGTTGTTTCTCTTTTGCTACTTTTAAGTTCTCTCCTAGACACTGCAGTTCTACAGTTTGCCTCTGTTATGTCTAGGTATGGATCTCTTTGAGTTTCTCCAGCCTTGGAGGTCATTGAGTTCATTGGATATACACACCAGTGCTCTCAATCTTATTTGGGAGGATTTTGGTTCCTTCCCCCCGCCCCCCCCCACATTATTTCTTCAAATATTCTAAGTGTTCTACTATCGTTGGGCTACATCCCTTCCAAGGTTCAGGTGATATTAGTGTGATAGTACTAAGAAATGGAGGACTTTAGAGGCTATGAGGGCTTCTTCCTTGTGAATGGAATGAAAACCCCTATAATAAAAGGGTGATCCCAGCATTTGATACATTTACCCTTCCCTTCCACCTTTTACTATCTGAAGACAGAATGTCCCTCTGAAGGATCCTATAGTAAGTTCATCATGTTGGAAGTATACAGCAGCCCTCACCTGACAAATAAACCTGCCAGCAATATAGTCTTAAACTTTGCAGCCTCCAGAATTGTTGGGAGTTCATTTCTATCCATTATATATTACCAAATTAGTGGCAGTCTATTATCACAGTATGAATTACAGCAGTGTAAACAGATTCTCTTTCTCTCCCTCCCTTCCCTCTCTCTTTCTGTAACCGTCTTGATCATGAGCCATGGGTCTCTAAGGGCTTGTTAAATTTTTCAGTTCTTTCTCTGTTCCTCAGACTGGATAATTTCAATTGCTCTGATTTCAAGCTTGCTGATCTTCCCACATCTTTATTAGCATTCGTTAATTGTACAAGGGAGTTGCATCTTGCATGTCCATATATGTAGATAGTATACCCTTCCATCACTGTCCTTCATCTTCCCTCCAAAACCCAATCTCATCAAGCTTCATTGCTCCAGTTTCACACATGGACATAAAATCTTTTAGCGCCATTCACCCTCTCTTACCTTCTCCATCTGCCCTCTTCCTGCCTCTAGTAGCTACATCCCTGACAGATATTGTTTTATAATCATGTCTTTTTTTTTAGTGCATGCTAATCATTCAAAGGGGTTTCACTGTGATATTTCACACTTGCATAGACAGTATTTTAATCAGATTAACTCCATCACTTACTCTCACTTTCTCCATCTTCCTATCCACTCTTATTTAGCAGCTTTCCATGATTTTTATTTTATTATGTTCATTCACAGATGCACAGGCTCTCCATATTGTTCACCCTCTAACATTTTCTTTTTATGAATTTCTGTTCATTGATATTCTCACTTTGGTAAGACCTGATTGTTATATTTTGCTTTAGCTCTGTAGGCCACTTTCTCAGAGCCTTTTGAAGATATTTAAAGGCTGTCTCAATTAGTCCAATGTCTGTATGTCTCAAAAATACTATCAACTATAATGCTTCTTTTCATTGAATTGCCTCTTTTTTCACTATTATTGATTTCTGCTGCTATTCTTTTTTTTTCAACCTATTCTAGGTTTTCTCCAGCTTCCTAACATGGAAATTGAGATTATGTATTTTAGCTCCTTTCCTTATATACAAGTTCAATGCAACAGATGTCCTCCTAAGTACTATTGTGTTGTATTTACATTTTCATTTAGTTCAACATGTTTTAAAACTTCTCTTTAAACTTTTTGCTGTAAATTATTAAGGATTGATTAATTTCTAATTATTTTAATGTTGTCAAACAATCTTTGTGTTAACTGATTGCATTTTAATTTCACTACGGTCATCATTCTCTCCCTTCCCTCCCAACCCAACCTCTCCCTTCCTTAATTTTGTACAATATACTATATATTCTTACCCACAGTACTGTCTTGCCTAGTGAATATCTCATGAGCTTCTGAAAGACATATATTCTGCCTATATTGAATGAAGCATTCCATAGCACTGTTCAACCATATCCCTATTCATTTTCCATTCTCTGGATCTCTCCGTTGGAAAGACAGGGACATGAGTCTCCAGCTGTTTAGATTTGCAATTCTATCCCTTTGGGTTTACGGATTTTGACACTGTATTGTATGGGACGTAGACTTTAGGAATTATATAATCGTAAAGAATTTATTCCATCTGCTTATGTAATGTCCTCATTATCCCTGATAGTTTTTTTTGAATGAATTAATACAGTTAGTATGCTACTTGTTTTTGTTTTTCTTTTTTTGGGTCTGGTCGTGGGGCCTGAACTCTGGGCCTGGGCACTGTCCCTCAGCTCTTTAGCTCAAGGCTAGCTGTCTACCACTTGAGCCACAGTGCCACTTGTGGCTTTTTTTCTTTTTGCTTATGTGGTGCTGAGGAATCGAACCCAGAGCCTCATGCATGCAAGGCAAGGGCTCTACCACTGAGCCACCTTCCCAGCCCTGGTACTTGTTTTTAATCTAGAGAGTCTCTTGGTAGAAAGCATATTGTTGAATCTTGTTCTTATTTTTTAATCTCCTCTGACAATCTCTGTCACTCCTTGTTTTCATCCACTGTTTCAGTTACTGTTCATGTTGATTATTATTACGTTTGTAACCATATTCTATTCAATACTTTGTTTTTTGTTTCTAGTTTTTATTGTACCATTTCTCAGCCTTCTCCAGATTTTATTGAGCATTTTCTGGCTTTCTTTTCTCTCCTCTCTCAAATATCAATTACACATCCTTAAATTTTTTGTCATTTCCCTGGAGTTTATTCTTGTGACCAACTGTTAACTGTTAGATTAACTGAAAAAAATGCAGGATTTATGTTACTTTCACTTATTCTCTAATGTTCTTCATTTAAATATAGAAACAAGCTTCTGGCCTATGTCATTTTGCTTTTCTGTGAAGATTTTTCTTTCAATATTTCTTGCAGAATAGCTCTGCTAGTGACAAGTTCCCTCAATTTTGTTTGCCTGTGAATGCTTCTATTTCTTCACATTTAAAGGATTATTTCACCAGACATAGAACACCAGCCTGGCAAGTTGTTTTTCAATACTCTAAGTGGTTCACTGTCATCTCCTCTTGTTTGCGCACTTTCTGAAGAGAATGATGGAATTCTTTTTATTCTCCTATCAGTAAGAGATGTTGCCCTCCTTCCACATTTTTTTCAAGCTTTTCTCTTCCTCTTGGATTTTCTTCAGTTACGTCACTAGCTAGAGATTTTTTTCCCCTTGATTGTGTTCTGTACATTTTGTAAATCTGTGTTTGAGTGCGTGATGGTAAGTGTAGAAAACCCGAACCCATTTACGGCTTCATCCCATCCAGGGACGTTTGGCCACTGACCTACCAGCCAGGTGAGTTTTTTGGTGACTGTAGCTTACAGGACAAACAGCTGAAGCAGCTGCCACCAAGAGACTGGACTGGGGTCAAGGGCCGAGCTCCATCTTAATGAAGATGGAGTTTTCCTGTCTGAATGAAGGTGGAGAGTTTTCTTGCCGGTCCCGTCTTCTTTCAGATCCCTTCCTCCATGAAGCCTGTGCAGAATGGCCTTAGGAAACATGGGCACACGGCATCCCTGATGTGAACACTGACCCTCTCCCAGAACCATTCAGTGGGTAGGAGTGGAGAAGAAGAATGTGTGGGAGGGCTGCCACTGGCCGATTTGTAAGCAGTTCTTTCTGGGACTTCAGGAACATCTGGCAGTGTTCACAAGGAAGGGTGAGCCAGTGCCCCCAAGTCCAGCATTCCCACTAGTGGGGCAGGACATCTGTAACCCAGCATTGAAAGATGATCCCACTCAAACATACAGGCTTTGGAGACTAGACAGAGCAAGCCCATATATGTAGTTGTGAGTTTCTGTGTATGCATGCACATATTGAGCATGTACAACTTTTTTCCTGATGCCCTATCCTATATTATTTTGACTCTACTTCAATTTTTTAAAAAAATTTGGGGCAGTTTCTTCACATTACACATTGAGGCTGTGTTCCTGAGTTCAGGCACCTTTTTCAGTGCTAGGTCCTGCCACACACCTCCCATTCCTATGCCTCAGTCCACCCACCACCTCAGCAAGAAATGCCCAGTTACCTCCAGGGACTGTGCTATGCTATGAAAGCAATAGAAGGGACAGGGGTCCTGTCACTGACCTGTAATATGGCCAGCCTTTGGCAGAGACAGAACTTGCACCCAAGTCTTCTGACTCCAGAAGCCCAATGTTTTTCCACCTCCCCTCATTCCATTCCCATCCCACAATAAACAAAAGGAAGAAATTATACACAAAAGCCACAAAACCACTTTTATTTCATTGCTACACAAATACAGAATAGAATTAAGGCAGTAGAATACATTTCCATTTATCATTACAGGCTTATATACAGTAAGCTTTGCTTAAAATGTCCATTGGAATTAACCATTAAATGTTGTTTAAGCAGCAGATTTTTGTTCTTGAATTACAGAGGAAAGCCATTCCCTGGCTTGTCAGATATGGCAATACATAAAACTACCTTTGCCAAGTGTGGTGGATTGTCTAGTGCTGGTGTCTCTTCGTCCTCAAGCCCTCGCCTCCAGGAAAGCCCACAGGCTTTTGGAGGAAAACTCATTTCTAATCCCCATGATATGAACTATTTGCTTCAGGGTACCAGTAATTATCATCTCCCATTCCCTCATTAATGAAAAAGGAAAGTGTAAAAAATGACTGAGTAAAAACATTAGGATGGGTTTTTTTTAATCTAAGGTACAGAGTAGTAATGAATTATAATATTGAAAACAACTGTCATGATTCTAGAAACCATGTTTGAATGTAATTGATTCTAGAAACCATATGTTTGAATTTTACAAGAAATTAGTTTAGGGGCTGGGAAGGTGGCTCAGTGGTAGAGTGCTTGGCTTACATGCATGAGGCCCTGGGTTCGATTCCTCAGCACCATATAACAGGAAAAAACGGAAGTGGCATTGAGGCTCAAGTGGTAGAGCGCTACCCAGGCCCAGAGTTCAGGCCAAGACCAACCAAAAGAAAAAAGAAAAAAAGAAAGAAAGAAAGAAATTAGTTCATTAACGGGCTTATTTTGGTGGAACTAAGTGAAAGAAAATCCTGAGATGCACTTAAAAAAGGTCACTAAGTAATCTTATACAGTAAAAACATGTCATCCTTTTGCTACCAAATCTAGAAAAATCAGCACCAATGTCTGAATGTTCACAAAATAGAAATAATAAGTTGGTGTGACCATATCTTCTCATCTGTCACTTGATCTGACTGGCATAAAATATTCTGCTAAGGGTTTATCAAATTGTATTCTTCAGATATAGATCATATTTTTTGTGCCTGAAGTTTACAAGGGAACCTTCCAGGTGCTTGCACTTTATCATAACTGCTTTTCTGACTGCCAATAAAATTACAATATAGAGTTAGCATTTAATGGGTAAAGCTGTGCAGCCACAGTCACTTGCACAAGTGGTCACCTACATACACCTTTGCCATGGCGCATGCAATTCCTCCCTGGAATGGGAGAAGAAAGCTGGAACAAAGCAGAGGAAAAAAGGAGTGGGGGAAGGGCAGAGAGTGGAGAGAAATCCTTTTTAGTGACCACCCAGTGAAAGGGAGGCTTAGAACAACAGATAGTACACCTGAGGAACATGCCATTTTCGAGAGAGCAAGGGCATATACAATACCTTTTGGAAGAAGGAGACTTCATAAGGAGTATACCCAGATGGTAGATGTAGCTTACACCGTGATCGATCTATGGGTCCGTGTTTGCATGTGTCTGTCTGTGTGCAGGTGCTGTAAAAGCATCTCATTTAGGATTGCAAATGTGTGACAACCTAGAAAGTGGACCACCACCCATCCACGCACAAGAACATGTTTTTACACTGCAATCTCATCAGAATCCTCCTCCACATCAATAACCACAACCGCAGGGTGATCATTGGTGCCAGCAGCCGTGGCAAGAGTGTGGGGGAGCTCTACAGCAGCCGCAGGTTCCTGTTGAAGGACAACAGGCTCTTGGGACACGGTGGTAGGGCTGGAGGCAGGCTCAAGGTCAGTGATGTGAGACTCGGGGGGCTCAGTGGGGATGATCATGGGGCACTGGGGCTTAGGGAGGTCAGGATCCACAGCAACAGTGGGCATGGAGTGGCAGCTGGTGGCAGGCTCGAAATAGTCAGTGCTGGTGGACTCAACATGGCTGGCAGCAGCCTTGACATGTTCGGTGGTGTGTGTAGGGTGGTGGGGGGTGGGGCTGCAAGTGGAGCTGCTGCTAGCAGACACATGGTGATTAGTGGCAGGCTTGGAAATAGGCTTGAAATGGTAAGAGTCAGCCTTGAAGTGGACAGAGTCACCCTTGAAATGGACAGAAGCTGGCTTGAAGTGGACAGACTCAGACTTGAAGTGAACCGAGGCCGGCTTAGGGTAGACAGTGGCAGACTTGGGGTAGCCAGAGACAGACTTGGAATGGCCAGAGACTGATTTGGCGTGGCCAGAGGCAGCTTTGGAGTGGCTAGAGACAGGTTTGTGATGGGTAGAGGCAGGTTTGCGATAGGCCGAGGTGGACCTGGTATGGATCTTGGGGTGGCCAGAAGCACGATCGGGGTGGCCAGCTGCAGCATCTCCAGGCAATGGAACATTTCGAACACTTCTCGGGGTTCCCTGTGTAACAGGACGAGCGCGAGCAGGGTCTTGTTCCCGAGCTTGTTCCCGGGTTTGTTCCCGGGCTTGATCTCGGGCACGGACACGGGCACGGGTGAGGGCACGAGCTTCCTGCATCTCCCGGATATCAGCGATGAGGCCAGAGAAGAACAGGATAGGATGGCGAATAGCATGGAAGATGGTCCAGTACTCTCGCCGGAAATTCTCATTAAGGAGCCCATAGATGACAGCATTGAGGCAGCTGTTGAGGTAGGCTATGAGGTAGGCTGCAAGATAAAGCCAGTGGGGAATCTTGCTTGCCATCTCCTTTGGACTTACAGCCACGAACACCATAAGCACATTGATAGGGCACCAGCATACTGCGAAAAGGAGAAAGATCACAAACATGGTTAGAAAATTGCGAACCTCTGCAAACTGGTTATCGGGATTCTGTGCAGCTGAGTCTCGAGCTGCCAAGACTTTGGTCCAGATCCTCATGTAGCAGAAGCCGACTATGATGAGAGGGAGGACAAAGTGGATGCAGACAATGGTCACGGTGAACACAGGGTTGCTCAGATAGTTGAAGATGCAGGTGTAGGTGTGAGGATCATATTCGATGGTGCCAATGTACATGTTGGGCAGCACAGCCAGGACCGTCATGACCCAGGTGACCACCAGGTAGACACAGGTGTTGCGCACGCTGAAGATCCGCTCATACTGCAGGCTGTGGCAAATGTAGCAGTACCGGTTGATGGCGATGGCCATGATGTTGAAGATGGAACCAACCACACTGAGCCCTGTGACGAAACCAACCATTTGGCACTGGAGCTGGCTCAGATTCCAGCCCCCAACCGACATGGTGTACAGCATCAGAGGGTACGGATAGATGGCTACCAGCGCATCAGCCATGGAGAGACTAACCACAAAGATGTTGCCTGGAAAACACATGGGGTGGGGAAGAAGGGGAAAATTCAGAGGGGAATACGTGGTTGAAGTGTGGAAACATAGGAATTTAAGGTGGAAAGGAACCAAGTCGCCCGTGGTAGGACTGTGCAAGCAGGTTAGGGAGACCTCTCCTTTTTCCACTTTTGCTGCAGGAGAGAAGGAAACATAAGTCAGTGAGAGTGAGCACAAAAGGATACATGGAGGCAGAGTCACCTAACAGCATTTTAGAGAGAAACAAGATGCAAGCTTCCTGCCCCATAGGGGGGCAGGGCAGGAGGAGGAAAAGCAGGTAGAGGTGAGCTAGATCCAGGAAGTAGCTGAGTGGTGAAGGACACGCAGAGATGCAGAGGAATGTCAGGAAGTCTCAACCTACAAAAAAAAAAAAAGTAAACAAATTAGCCTTGTCGCTTTATTTTCCTAGCATTTATCACAAAATCCTGTTCTAAGAAAGCATCATGAGAGGATTTTAGAGGCTGTTTTCTTCCCACCTTTGTCCAAAGGGATCAGACTGTAATCTGAGACTGAGTCCAGGCCAATACTTACCATTTCTGAATTCGAGAGGAATGGGAAAGCCTTGCAAAATTTACTCTGAGGATCAAGAAACAGTGATGAGGGAACCAAGGAAAATCTTGACCAAAATTAGCACAAGTGCCAATCTTTGAAATCTGGTCAGTTAATGGGCAGAGGCTGGCAGTAGCCCCTTGGTGTTCTGCAGGGGTCCCCTAACATGAAGCATTCCTGCAGCCTGTGGGGTAAACGAGAGATGGTGGCAATTCCCCCACTTTTGTTGTGTAAGACACTAGAAGGAACTTTTTCTGTAAAACTTTCCACAACACAGAGGAGGTAGAGGCCAAGTGCTGGTACCCAGCCCTCTATCTTAGGAAACACCTCGCTGCTAATAGGCAGTCTATCCTGGACGAGAAGAAAACGAGGGCATTTGAAAGGGCCAACGTATGTCTCCTGCCAGCTTTTAGGGGCTTCCCTCAAAGTAATGATTTCGGGTCGTGGGGAAATGGGAATCTTAACAAAACCATAATAGCTATAAGTACTTTTATTAGAATTACAGAAGGAAAAGAGAAGAAAGAAGAGGCGAGAGGAGGAGCGTATAGAAAAAGGGTGTCTTCGGTGGCCTCCTGGGATGTGCACCTCGGTATCACTTGGGCTGAGTGTAGGCACTCCAAGGATGGAGCATCTTGTCGGTTGAGAACCAGCAGAAATCTGACACGGGTAGCAGAGTTGGAAAGAGAATGTTGAGAGAGAGGGCGGGGGGGGGCGGGGGTCCTCAAACCTCTTAGATCCTTGAGCCTTAACCTCGAAGTGGGCAGAGACATTGGCAAGATAGACTCAGGGCGTCACCCTTGTCCCTTCTCCAGTCCCATCCCGCGAGTTCTGCCCCTAGGCTACCCCCCAGCCCCGCCCCTTACCCAAACAGAATTGGAGGATTGTCTTTCTCCTACCTACATTCCTAGCCCCTAGCCCAGGTGTCCGCGCGCAGCCTCCTCCCCCGTGCTCCGGGGCTGCACGCGCGCCCCGCCCATCCCTTCTGCACAGCCGGGCGGCCAGGGGCGTGTCGAGCCCAACAACTTCGCTGTCTCTGTCTTTCGCGGCTGCATCCGAGCCCGCTCGCCGCCCCGCTGCCGATCCCAAACCCCCCCGATTGCGTTTCCCGGTGACCTGTCCCCTCCCAGCAGCGCCGAGCTCGCCAACCGATCCGCCCCTGCAGCCTGCGCCCCCCGCCCCACTCCAAACCTCGCTTACGGACCTCACGGTCTCTCCTACCGCCGCCTTCGCTGCCGCCGCGGGTGAAGCCCGCTAGCCTCTCTGCTGCACACCCAGGACGAGCGGACAGAGCTCAGCTCCCGCGGGCTCCCACTTTCGAGCTTGATCCTTGGGCTCGGGGTTCTGCGCTTCACCTGCGCGGAGCCTCTCGACACCTCAGCGCCACGGCGACCTGCGCGAACTGAACTTTTCCAAAGCTGCACCGCACAGCTCCGTGCACCCCGATCCGAGCCGAGGTTTCCTTGTGGCGGCTGCCCTCCGACGTGCAGTTCGGCCGGCTGTCCCCGAGCGCTGCTACAGTGCTCAGGGGCTGATCGTCTCCGATCAGTTTCCCGACGGCACAAGGCTTGGCGGGGAAACCGGAGCTTTGGATTTAGATGCTCAAAGCTCATGGTCGGAGCTCCCTTCAGTCTCCGCAAGGTCTAAGTTCCTAGGATCCTCGACACCCTATAGCCTCCGTCCCCTTCCCTCTCCCCAGCCCAGGCTTACGGGAATTTGAGAGCCAGATCGTTTAATTCCCGACTCCTTAACGAATGCCCTAGGAATTGCAAGTTACGGCGCGAATGGAGTAAGGAGAAGAGAACGGGGGCGCGGGGGGGAGGAGGCGGGGGGCGCTTACCAGAGTTTCGCAGCTTCTTGTTCTTGGTCACAGCCAGAATAACCATGGAGTTGCCGATCAGGTCTACGACGATGGTGATAACCATCGCGCAGAACATGAAGGTGACCAGGGCCGGTGGGTAATCGGGCTGCGACCCATTACAGCCAACGCAGTTCTTTGAAGCTGGAGGCCTTAGGGTAGGCCCCATATCTTTCCTAGGGACCCTCAAGATCTCTCCCAAAAGTAGCCGATCAGCAGCGGGGTCCGACAGCGACCACCTGCGCTGTCACCGGGAGCTCCGGGAAAGCGTGTCTTCCTCTCAGAGACTGTGAGGGGAAATGACAGCGTGCACACACCCCTCTCCGTAGAGCTTTTAAAGCCTCTAGAGTTGGGGAGCCCCTCCCGTGGCCCCTCCCCCCGACGAATCAGAGCTCCTCGACCTTCCCCACCGTACTCATCACTCTTCGTGGACAAATCCCCAGCAAGGTGTCGTCTTGCTTCCGAATGCCTTCTTTGTGCTTTCCGTCTCCTCTACCCGCCCCCCCCATCTCCCAGGTACCAACTCGCTCCGAGTCTCCCTCTCCCTCCCCAAAACCCTTTTTATAGCAAGTTCTCCCTCCAACACAAACAGTTCGCAGACAAGTAACTTTCAGAGTAGGGGTCACAAGATACTTTGAGGGCACTAATGCCCACTCCAACAAGGTATGGGAAGCAGCCCAGTTGGTGTCCCATTGATTCTTCCTCCTACCGTCTAAAGAGATTTATCCCTCGCTGCACTCTGTTGCCTATTGCATAGTTTCCCCAGCGCAGGAGGCAAACACAGCACAGCAGCCCCAGATCTCCCTCTATAAATCGAGTAACTCAATCCTGTCCTGATCTTTCCTTCTCTAGGAAGAAATATGTCGTGTATGTTTGTGGACATACGGACAGCGTCTGCACTGTAGGGGAGGGAAGAAGCAGCTGGTGGTAGCTTGGACCCCAGCTTTGGGGCGGCTGCAGGGGAATCGCAAATCTTCCCAGCTGAGATCACCAGCACAGTAGGAATTTCGGGTCGGCTTTGAGAAAAATTAAATGAACACGAAACCTTTCTACTTGGGTTGTGGCTCTTGGCTGGGGTGGGGGAGAGGGAGGAACCAGAACGAGCGACCCAACCTTCCCCCACCGGCTCGGAGCATCTCGGCTGCTTCTTACAATGAGGGATGGGTGTTCGGCCGGGAAGCGACAGGCTCTGCTTTAGCCCAGAGAACCGGCTGGGGCCGGCACCCCCAGGCTCTGTCGGAGCAGCTCCTCCCGACCCTCTCGTGACAAGCCTGGCCACGGGCATCAGGGACACTCCTTCGCGATAGTGCCGCCCCACGCACCACGAATCTCGCGCTCCAGAAGACTGACTTTCCTGCCGGGCGCCCAACACGTCCCGGCGCCCCAGGCGTGGAAAGTCGAAATTATTAGGCAAACTTAAAACGGGCGTGATGTGGACTTGGGCTCCTTTAGCAACTTGCCGGAGAGGACAGAAATTCTGGAACCTACTAGAAGGTGACTGCTCACGTCGAGAAGCCTTCCCGGGAAACCCCAAGCGGACACTTTCAATCTGGGATCACCCCAGTGACAGTAGGGAGAGGGCTTGCCCTGGCCCGGAGCGCCACCGTCTGGACACAGCAGCCCCCCTACCCACGGCGGGTGCCTATGGGTGGTCAAAGGGCGGGGGGGGGGCGGGGGATAGGGGAGGAGGAGGAGATCTGAGACGGAGTTTCAAATTCAAAGAACCTGAACGGAAAATAAATAAATAAACACTACTGAAAACCGAAATGACACACACTTTGTGTCGCTAAGAAGCTCGATGGGGAAAGGTGTTGTTCTGTTTGAAAATGAAGCCCCCAACTCACTACGGATCCCAGGAATGGGACGCCAATGGCAAACTCGCGCCTGCAGCTGTTCCTATTGCTGCTGCAGAGCGGGCGGGCGGCGCGTGGTCTCCTAATTACACTCAGCCCAGGTCTCCCTGCAGATGTCCTACAGTGTGCCTACAGCCCAGCCACCCGTGCAATCTGGGCTCCGATCTGTCAGGCTGCCCACATAGACGACCCAAGGTTTACAATCCTTTCACTGGTGGGAAAGACTGGTTTGGCATTCAACTAAACTAAATAAAATGGGACGACAACATGTCGTGGATGGGTTCTTTTCTGATACGGAGTGTCTATATGTGGAAAGGAAGCCAAGGAATTTGAGGAGATGGGTGGGGTTGGGAGAGATGGTGAACAATGATCAAGATGCACCACACTCACACGCTGACAGGGTGAACTGAAACATCTTTACACAGTTACTGAAAAAGAATTTTAAAAATACATTTTCAAAAATAAAAATGAGCAAGTGGAGGAGCTGATGTCCACTTCCTCAATATTTATAAGGAAACATATTTTTCAGAGCGTTGTTATTCTGTCATTGTCCAGAAGTATCCCTAACATGGGTGGAAACTCATTTCCATGGAACTGAGGAACAGGCAGGACAGAGTGCTGAGTCCCGACCCTCACCCAGTTTTGGACGCCACTGACCACAGGCTCATTTCTCACTATCAAGAGGCAAATATTTTAATCATCTAAAGGGAAACCAAATCTATATGTTGTTGGATTAAGTGTGTTATTTTTATGAACTAGTCCTTATAAATATTCAGGACATTGCGCCAGTTCAAAGAAAGCAAATGGATATTAAATCCATTCTATGAGGGAAAGAATCAGGACCTGTTTGTGTGAATGGAACACTTGTGTGCAATAAATTCAGTTGCTCTGGAAACATTGTAGAAGGGGAGCCCTTTATTTGATACAGTGTGGAGTGGATGGTTGTAAGTTGCAAGGATTTGCCAATAAACTCTGTAACTAAAAGCTTGCTAGAAGTCCTCATAACAAATTGGTGGACATGAGATTTGAGAACTTCCGAGACACAGAATATGCTTTCTGCTCATTTCTACTCAGGAATACAGAGCTTTCCATCTGCTGCAACCAAGCCCTCATCTTCCCTTCTGGTGGCACTAGTGGAAGATTATTTAACTCTCAAGCAAGATAATAATACCTTGCCTGTTTGACCTAATGGACTTTTGTTTTTTGTTTTGTTTTGTTTTTGTCGGTCATGGAGCTTAAACTATGGGCCTGGGTACTGTCTCTGAGCTCCTCCCAAGGCAAGCACCCTACCACTTGAGCCACAACACCACTTCAGGTTTTCTGGTGGTTTATTGGAGATAAGAGTCTCATGGACTTTCCTGCCCAGGCTGGCTTTGAACCACAGTCGTCACATCTCAGCCTCCTGAGTAGCTAGGATTACAGGCGTGAGCCACCTGTGTTGGTCTCACTGAATGGACTTAAAAAAATAACCATTTTGTAATTTCTAATGTTGATTGTAATATATTTTTCCAATAGTTCCATTAAGCACATGAAAGAATTTGACCAAGGTGATGTAACACTATGGCTCTATTTTACTCTGATTTTGCTACCGTTTTGCTCTGGGACTAGATGAGGTCGACACTGTTCTTTCTTTGTTTTTTCTGATGATTTGTGTTTGAGGATAGGAATCCAACACCTAGGCTTTGCACATGCTAGGCAAACATTCTACTACTCACTTATACCCTTAGCCCTTCTTTCTCCTTTTCACTTGTTTATTTTTATTGAGATGTAATTCCCAAGACATAATATTCACAATGTGTTTCTTTTGTATTTATTTTTATATTCTTTTTATTTATTTTTTATCTTGATTTTTATTTGGCCACTTAGGACATGTACAGAAAACTCAATTAGAAAACAAATTCTGATTTCACAGCATTGTTTCTTTTTTTTGGGTCCGGTCGTGGGGCCTAAACTCTGGGCCTGGGCACTGTCCCTCAGCTCTTCAGCTCAAGGCTAGCGCTCTACCACTTGAGCCACAGCGCCACTTCCGGCTTTTTTCTTTTTGCTTATGTGGTGCTGAGGAATTGAACCCAGGGCCTCATGCATGCAAGGCAAGCGCTCTACCACTGAGCCACCTTCCCAGCCCACTCACAGCATTGTTTCTATCTTTAGACTGGTTCTCAATAAGCAACCCAGACTGGCAAACCTGAGGTAATTTTGGCTCAGCTTTCCAAGTACTGAGATTATAGGATCAAGCTATCACCCCAAGCTAACTCTGTATATTGATTGCACTTGGCTTTTTTTTGCGGGGGGTCTGGTTGTGGGGCCTGAACTCTGGGCCTGAGCGCTGTCCCTCAGTTCTTCAGCTCAAGGCTAGCGCTCTACCACCTGAGCCACAGCACCTCTTCCGGCTTTTTGCTTATGTGGTACTGAGGAATCGAACTCAGGGCCTCATGCATGCAAGACAAGCACTCTACCACTGAGCCACCTTCCCAGCCCGGACTTGGCTTTATTTATTTATTTTTTAGTCCCTAAAGTTTTAAAATATTTTGTGATCTTTCTTGTGTTTTGTTTCTCATGACAAGATTCAGGTGTGGTCCCACATTTGAGATCCCACTGCTTCTGCCTCCTCAGTGTTTGGATTACCAGCACGCACTACAATGCTAGGATTTTTTCACTTTGGTGTACAATTCAGGCACTTTCTGTATGTGGAAAAAGTTGTGCAACCATCATCACTCTTTAATTTTAGAATTCCATCATCTCAAAAGAAACCTCATTAGCAATTACTGTACAACCCCCAGTCACCTCACACTGGAGACCCCCAGCTCGTAGATGTCACTAATGGTCATGTTTCCATGGGCTTGTGTACTTGGCTATTTCATAAATAAAAGACTTATACAATATGTACTCTTTTATGTTGGACTTCTTTCTCTTAGCATAATGCTTTGAGGTTCATCAATGTAGTAGCATGGGCCAGTATTTCATGCCATTTTATGGCTTTATCATATTCCATTGTGTGGCTAGCCTACCTATTTTTTATCCATTTATCTGCTATTGCAAGAAAAACTACTAGCAACATTCACATGCTCGTTCAACCCCAAGCAACCCTGGCCCAGGTATGGAGCTGCAGAAAGCCGCTCTCTCCTCTACATGGTATGGATGATGGCCTCAGGCACTCCAGTCCCCTCTGACCAATGCTTCTCTGAAACTGCTAAGCCATTTGCAATGGCCATGTGACACCTGTGGTTGATAGCCCAATATAGAAACATGACAAAATGGGATTCTGATGTAAGCCCAGAAAAAGGGAAGATGCCTTTTGGCTTGAATGTATTCAAGACATTCTCCATTCGTCTTTCCAGCTTTGCGAGGTCTATGTCCTCGTGGAAAAGGCACACTGGAGCCTGGAAGGCACTGGGTCTGTCCACGCCCACCCCTCCCATCCTAGCAGTGAGGAGATGCAGATAAGGAAGGTAAAATGAAGTCATGCCTAGAAACACTTAGAACACTACCCCGCACTGATGAAGCACTCACAACCACTAGCTATGATTATTATTTACTATTATATTATGACTATTATTCTGAATGTTTCTAAAATTCTGTCAAAACTCTATCTTGGAAGTGGCACTGGGGCTCAAATTGGTAGAGTACTAGCCTTGAGGAAAAAATACTCAGAGACAGTGCCCAAGCCCTGAGTTTGACCTTGTAACCAACACACACACAAACACACACACACACACACACACACACACACACACACAAAACAACAACAACAATAACAGATTTTAAAAAGCTTTCCATCTTGTTGCACTTTCTTGTAAGAGAAGACTCTGTGGGAGATGAGACACTCTAGACCCAGCTGGCTCAGGTCCTAAGTAAGGTCTCTTGCCTCTAGTCCCTAATTCCTGGCAGGTACAGTACTGGGACCACCCCCAGAATCCCAGGCCAATAAGAATGTGGCAGAGAAAGGACCACATGTTTTGACTTCTTTTGTGACTTACTGCCCTCCTCCATACCCACATGCTTCCCTGGCATGGGGTTTGTGTCTTCTTCACAAGAAAGAGCAGTCACTTCTCTTGCCATCAGTCATCAGGAAAGCATGGAAGATGATTGGTGCTGAGACAGGTTAGTCCCAAGAGCCACAGCTGACTAGATAAACTTGGGCACAGGTAGCTGGGCATCAGCTCAGCCAGGGGAGGGCCTAAACTAAGGGACCTTTGTTGTCAGGTCCAGAGTCTGGCCAAGATTCCAGGGGTGAGGCTGAGATCTCAAAGGAACAAAAGAGGGATTTAGACAGAAATCAAATCATGGATCCAACAGCCAGCCAACTGAAAAACAGTTTCAAATAGGTGCTAGGTTTTCTCATAATCAGACTAGTTCTGGTCACATTTACTTTAGTGACTTAAACATACCATCTACAGTTGTTAAATGAACAGAAAGAATGTCCTCTCCAAATCCTCAGGGCTGAATTCATCATGGTTACAGACACTTTATCTTCTGCCTATGCTTGAGTCATTCAAGAATACAAGGCACATTCATTTCCTTCAGTACAATCAGAGGTGCACCAAAATAATTAGGAGGATCGCAGTGCCTGAGGAAGACTTCAGGATAGGTGGTTCAAATGAAAGGGTCACCAGGGACAGACACAGTAGTAACACTCAGACACTCCTGACCCTGTGTAATTTACCTGCTAATTAGAGCTTAATGAACAATATCCATTTCCTTAGCTTTTTCATTCAAACCAAGCATGATCACGTGTGCATTTGGAGATTGTCCTCTTTATTAATTATTCTCAAAACCTCTGATACAAGCTGGGCACTCGTGGCTCACACTTTTAATCCTAGCTATTCAGGAGGCTGAGATCTGAGAATCATGGTTCAAAGCCAGCCCAGGCAGAAAAGTCCATGAGACTCTTATCTCCAGTAAACCACTAGAAAACCAGAAGTGGCGCTGTGGCTCAAGTGGTAGAGCGCTCGCCTTAAGCTGAAGAGTACAAGGACAGTGCCCAAGCCCAGAGTTCAAGCCCCACGACTGACCAAAAAAAAAAAAAAACACACACACACAAACAAAACTCTGATACAACAAGTCCTCTACCACTTGCTCTGAAGTTCTGTTCCAGCTCATCCCACCATAATACATCCTACTGTAACTTGTGGGTACATGGTCCAAACTGATCTTCTTTCTCTCAAGCAAGCTTCTTAGCCCTCATACCTACTAGCACAGACATACAAGTGCTTCTAAAGGTCAACGTCTTGATTGCTTTGCTCATATGCCTTTCTTTAGCCCTGTCAACAGGCCAAGGAGATTGGCACAATTATTATCCTTGCCATATAGGTGAAGAAACTGTGGCCCAGAGATGTTGTCACTTTCCTCAGGTCACAAATATATAAATAATAGAGGCAGAAATCTAACTTGGGCAGTCTGGTACAAAGTTCATGCTTTAACCACAATGCTGCATAGCTTCTTGGCATATCATATCTGTTGTGTACTCTCACATTTAGTCCGTGGAAGAGCCACCAGAGGTGCCTTTCAGGAATTCTAACTTTGCAGGTCTATGGAAGGACCTCATAACCTCCAAGTTACCAAGAGGCTCAGGTAATTCTGGCGCAATAATTCTAAAGACGCCTCTTAAATCAGTACAGCTCTTCTCTTCTCTCACCTGCACCTAGCCTCTGGGCCTGTCAGGAATCTAGCCTTGTCAGTCAGCACCTAGTACCCTGACTGCTTCGAGGAGGTGTTCTGATGGGACTTCATCCACCTATTGTAATTTATAGGATCTGGCTGCCATCCTCACAGTAAACACCATTCTGCCTCAGTTGTGGTGATAAACTCTCAGACCATGCCTGTCAGTTCCCTATCCGGTTCGGTGAAGCAAGGCTCCATTGCCCTCCCATAGCTACCTCCCTGCTGCCCGTCACCTGATGGATGCCTGCCTCATAAAAGAACTGAAAATCCAGGATGCCCAGCTACATTTGAATTTGGAGAAGTCATAGTGTAACCGTGTCCTGTGCACTATTTAGATATACTTACAGTAAGAATTATTCTGTTCCCAAAACCTGAATTGAACTGGACACTTCATATTTTATCTAAGAATCCTGTGATTTAGGATCCTCATCCATAGAGGATCCTAAATGCATCAGAAATAAGAATTTAGTATGGGTTGGTACAGGGAATTCCTCTCTAAGGGAGACTCTGAGGAGATGATTCACAGTTGGTCTCTCACCGCGCCGCTCTGCCTGTGGCACATGTTGGTACAACATGCTCCTTCCAGCCTCTCACCAGAGTCCCGTATTGGCTGCACATATTCACAAATCACCTCAAGTACACACCCATTGGCCTGACACACATGGCAGTGACATTCTGACCCCTGGTATTTTGAGGTATGTTTGTACACTTCTATGCTTTCATTTGGGCTATACTTGAACACACACCCCTTCTGTTTTTAACCATCTTATAAATATGCTTACTCTTAGAACTTTGATCTCAGCTTTCCCTGGAGATTTAACTATTAAAGGTTCCTTCCCAGGATTCTACCAAATCAAAGTCTGTATAAGCATGGAACTTACCTTCTAAGCCAGACCATCTCAAAGCTACCTCCCAATGTGTCAAACATTCACCTAGCCATTTGACCTGATACAGGTAGAAAACTTACTTATATTGAATTAGCTTTGGACATTAACAACAGAGACAGGAGCTCCTTGTGTACCTCTGTGTCTTCCTGAGGCCGGAACCCCAGGGTACAAGTTGGAGACTGAGAATATGCTCATGGCCACTTTCTCAAGCTAGCTTTCTGGAATGCTGAAAAAACAAAAGGAAGACTTGCAGTGAAGCATCCAAGCTGTCATTTATCTGGCTGAAAGTCACTGAAGGAATCATTGGAGCTTTCTGGAAGAGGAAACAAATGACAGAACAATCCTACAATGGCCTGAGTCAAAAAGGAAAAGCCACATACCAGTAGTTCAAGCCTGAAATCATAGCTACTCAAGAGGGTAAACACTGAGGGTCATAGTTCAAAGCCATCCATGGCAAGAAAGTCCATAAGACTCTTATCTCCAATTAGCCAGGAAAAAAAAATGGAGAACTAGAGCTGAGGATCAATTGGTAGAGCTCTATTTTGAGGAAAAGTACCTCAGGGACAGTGCCAAGACTCTGAGTTCAAGTTTCAGGACTACTGCGTGCATGTACACACCCACATGCACACGCGCGTGCACACACACACACACACACACACACACACACACACAAAGACATCAAGACTAAAGGCCTTCACTGATCTCTTTTGCTGAGTCGGGAGTGGGTTGGTCAGCAAGACTTGAAGCCCCAGGGAATTAGATTGAGCACATGCTGTACCTGGGAGACGCTATGTACAGCACAGACTCCATGCTGAGCCTTCATTTGGAACAAAAACTGAAGGCAGGCAGTTTCTGAGACTCCTCGTCTGGCCTG
This sequence comes from Dipodomys ordii, assembly GCF_000151885.1. NCBI lineage: Eukaryota > Metazoa > Chordata > Mammalia > Rodentia > Heteromyidae > Dipodomys > Dipodomys ordii. Next base: position 1,157,448 of record NW_012267305.1, read on the forward strand.
GCGTGGAAGGCTCTGATGTGAGAAGGATCATCTGAGGCGACAGTATCTGGAGGAAGCCCCTCCTCTCCTGAACCTTTAGAGTAAGTAAGCTAAAACTTCCAAAATTTTTGTTCTCTCAACTAGTCAGCTCATGACTAAGTTCCACTTTCTAACCCAAACTGCCTTGCTTGACCAGTATATTCTTTTCACCATCTACTTTCCATTTTCCTTGTGCTCCCACCCCCCCATGCCAACCATTCATTCATTCATTCATTTTTACAGTCCTGGGAATGAAATCTAGGGCCTTCCACATGCTATATATAATATATAAGTGCTCTATTATATTGCCAACCCTACATCACTTTCCTTGATTTTTTTTTAAAGAGGGTTTTGTGATTTTTCTTGGACTCTGCTCTGCCCTTGACTTCTATGGGAAATGGAAGCTATTTGGTTGAAACGTTTTTATGTGATCACCAAACTCCTTCCTTTCCTCCTTCCTCTCTGCCATGTTCTACAGCCTTGGAGAAGAAAGTTTCTCCATTTACCAAGTTGATCTGCAGAAGCTGGAACTCAGCAACTCTCCATGTATGAACAAAACTAAAGAAGACAGTCACTCCTTATCAATAGCCTCTGGGGGTCAGGTGGAGGGTCACGTTTATTTGTGTCAATAGCTTGGTGGGCTGTGTGTGACTGTTGGGGAACTGAGGCTCTGGGAAGGAAGGCTGTAAGTTGCTTCTCCATTGTCCTACCCCACTCCAGGTAGACTCGAACTGAGCTTGTGGCAGATATGTAGAGAATATTCCCTCTGAAATTACTTTCAATGCTTTCTCTGGACTTGGTCTGATAGAGCCCAGGACCCAGGTTCAGGATGGAACTTAGAGTTCCACTCAATTTACCTAGCCTCAATCATTCAGGAAGCAAAATGCAAAGGTTCTGCTTGTTGTTGTTTGGTGGTGTGGTGGTGGTGGTGGTGGTGGTGATGACGATGATGATGATGATGTGTGTATGTATTTATGATGTAAATGAGTGCATTAAACATGAGTACCTTCTTCTACTGCCAAACAGATTTTATAACCTCTAGGTGGAGACAGGGCAGGGGGCACAGAGGGTGGGTAGTACTCTCAACTGCTCCCTTAACTCTGTGTTTGACTACAGGTTCGTTGGTCATATGTAACTGGCAATATGTACACTAGGCTTCTTGTTGCCAAGACAACAGGCCTCCTCTCTTTTCACACTGGCTACCAACAGCTAGCTGTTCCCGGGCTTTGACTACTTGTAAGATATTCTTTCCTAAACATGAAGCCCTGAAGATATTCGCCTATGCCCTCTTTAAAAACCATTGTGATTTTTTGTTCACATTTGGTCTTTAATTTATCTGGGCTTGACTTTGATGTCTGTGTGAAGTAGGTATCTAATTTCTTTTTTATAAATATACTCAGTAGTCCTTGCCCCACTGAAAATGCTAGGACCCTAATCTGTTCTACCAGTCAATTTTTCTCCCCATATCAGAACTATGTTGTCTTCATTGCTGGGCTTTAATTTGGTCTTAATATACAGCAAGACCATCCATGTACAATTCCACATAAGAAACAAAAATGCAATTTTGTTGGTAATGCATTAAATCTGAAAATCAATTGATTTAAAGAGAACTGACATTTTCATAACTGTTTTTATGTCGTTTTTATTTATTTATGTAATTTTATTGTCAAGGTGATGTACAGAGGAGTTAGTTACGTATGTAAAGTAGTGAGTACATTTCTTGTCCAACTTGTAACCCCTCCCTCATTTTTCTCCCACTTTCCCTCCCCCCAATTCCTCCAAGTTGTACAGTTCATTTCCAACATATTGTCATGTGAGTATTGCTGTTAGATGGCTTTGCCCTTTGTCGTTTGTCTCTCCATTTTTTGTTCCCCTTCCCTTCTTTAATTTAAATAAATGAATATACAATTCCCAGGGTACCAAAATCAAATACAGTGACAAAAGGGGATAAACCATAGGAAAAAATCATAAAAGACAGAAGAAATCACATAGTACATTAAAAACAACAACAAAGAAAATCCTCTTGCTACCATGTCTTGGAATACATTTCAATTAACATCATTTTCTATGGTCATATGTACATAGCTATTTAGCTATTCTGCTCGTCTGCTAGGACTATCCTAGACATATTGTAATTATGATCATAACTGTTTTTAATCAATCAAAATGGCATACTTTCTATTTACTTTAGTATCTGAAAAAGAATCCTTGCAAAAACTTTGTTTCATTTAAAGATACCTCAATATGTACATGCTCAACTTACTAATTCTAATAACATATTAATTCTGGTAATTTATTTGTTGATTTGCTAGAATTTTCCATATAGGAAATGAGATAATTTGTGGTCAAGAGCAACTTTGATTTTCCTATTCTTTTCCTCATCTCAGTGTGGGCCTTACATAACAGTTTCAGTAGAAATGATGATGGCAGATTTGCCTTTTCCTGACCTCAAAGTGAAATAGTTCAGTATTTCTTCTCCAAGTATGATACAACCTGCAGCTTCATTATATAGCCATTATCAAGGCAAGAACATCTTTAATTCAAGGTTTGCCATAAATTTTAGTATGAATATATAGTCAATTGTATTAAATATGTAATCTGCATCTATTAAGCAAAGTATTTTGCTAAAGTGGTATATTACATACTTGTATTTTTCTAGTGATCAACTTTGTGTTTTGACTCAAGTTGGTCATCACTATGACATTGCTGTATTCTATTCTCTGATGTTTTCTTTCTAAGTCTTTGCATTTCTGTTCACCAGTAAAATTGACCTCAATTTTTCTCTTTCTTACATTGTCTTTGTGGGAGTGGCACGCTCCCTGGAAGACCTGTGTAGGTTTCTAATTTTTCTTCTTTGAAAATTTGGTTTGTCTTGTCAATGACATACATCTAGTCTATAGCTTTCTTCTATGCAAGTCCTTACTAATTAAACTTCAGTGTAGGGATGACTATACTGTTCTGATTTGTGTTTTAGTTTTGAAAGTTATACCTAAAATGTTTTGCGATGAAACATATATAACCTAATATTTACTTCTGTCATCATCCCCAAATGCAACTCCATCCCCATTAAAATGAATTCCTCATTCCTCCCTCCCTCACTCCCTGGAAACAGCCACTTACTTCCCATCTCTATGAACTTACTTACTGTGAGTATTTCATGTAAGTAGAAACATGCAATATATGTTCTTTTGTGTCTTGCTGACTTGTATCTTCAAGATCCACATAGCACGTGCAAGTACTTATTCCTTTTTAAGTCTCAGTAATTGTATAGTGCAGCTCCTCCCCCGCCCCATTTTGTTTCTCTCTGCATTTGGGTTGTTTCCACTTTTTGGCTATTGTCATTTAAATCATGGTTGTGTCTGAGTCCCTGCTTTCAATTACTTGGGGAATAGATTTAGATGTGGAATTGCTGGATCTATGGTCAGTAGTTATATATTCTTTTAGTTAATTAGTTATGTACTCATTTATCAAAACTGCCATATGGTTGATAGTGCCCTTCAGTGCAATAAAGTTTTTAATTTTTCAGTAGTTCTATTTATGTAAATTTTCTTTTGTTGTCTATGTTTTTGTGTCATATCCAAGAATTGTCACATCCAACAGCATAGTAAGTTCCCTTATGCTTTCTTCAAAGACTCTTATAATTTTAGCGCTTATATTTAGATTTGTATCACTTTAAATTAAGTTCATATATTTAATAAAATCAAGGGTTCAACTTCATTCAATTGTGAATATCCAGTATCCCTGTACCGTTAATTGAAAAGACTGACCTTTCTTCTTTGAATGCTCATGCCATCTTTGTAAAAACCAACTGGTTATTTGTCTGTATGCCACAGCCACATTGCCTTGCTTACTGTAGCTCTGTACTAAGCTTTCTAAATCTAATTTTATTGTGAAGGTGATGTACAGAGGGGTTATAGTTACATATGTAAGGTAGTGAGTATGTGTACTAAGTTTTAAAATTAAGAAAACCAGGTGTAAGTAGCTCAAGCCTGTAATCATAGCTACTGAGGAGGCTGAGATCTGAGGATTGCAGTTCAAAGCTAGCCCTGGCAGGAAAGTACATGAGACTCTTATTTCCAAAAAATATTCAGAAAAATCCAGAAGTGTCTCTGTAGCTCAAGTGGTAGAAAGCTAGTCTTCAGCAGAGATGCTCAGGGACAGAGCCTTTAGGCACGATTGATACCTTAACAGCCCCATGGACATGGGGTGCATTTCTATTTATCTGCAGCTTCTTAATTTCTTACAGCAACGTTTTTGGTTTTGACATATACATATTTTACCTCTTTGTTAGTTTTAGTCATATTTAATTTTTTATTGTATGTAGTGCTAACACTGAAAACAATTGAATTATTTTCTTAATTTTCCCTTTGGAGAATTCATAGTATATAATTCATAGTATATAATAATATACAAAAATTGAATTGGATTTCATGTGTTGATCTTATATTCTACAACTTTGCCGAACTTATAATCAGTTTTGTGGCAGGAGGAATTTTTTAGGGGTTTCTACATACAAGATCATGTTTTCTGTCAACAGAGGCCATTTTATTTCTTCCTTTTGTTCTTGTTTGTGTTTGTAGTGATCTATTTTCTTTCACTGAAGTAACCACTCTGGGTAGGGCTTGGAGTACTATGGTGAACTGTAGTGAAAGTAGACATTCTCCTTTATTGTTAACCTAATGCTTTCAGTCATACACAATTGAGGATGATATTGGCTGTGGGTTTTCCTATGCTTTACTATGTGCTTAGTTGGTTGAATGATTGTTATTATGAAAGGGTCTTGAGTTGTGTGAAATGTTTTTCCTACACTAAAATGCAGATGTTTCTTTTCTTGTTCTTCTTGTTAATGTGGTATATTTCACTGATTTAGTTTTTTATACTAAACCTTTCATTCCAATAAGAATGGTGGATGACTATTTTACTGTACTGTTAAATTTGATTTTCTAGTAGGCATTTTGTTGATCATTTTTCCATCAATGCTCATAATGCATAGTGATGTGAGGTTTTCTTTACTACTAGTGAATTTGCCTGGTTTGGGTATCAGGGTAATCCTAGCTTTATCGAATGAGTTTGGAAATATTCTATCATCTTAACTCTTTTGAAGCATGTGAGGAGTGTTTGTTAGTTCTTCTTTAAATACTTGGAAGAATTCATCGGTGAAGCCACTCAGGCCTGTGATTTTCTTATTTGGAGATTTTTGACAAGTGGCTCAATCAATTTCCCTTATAGTAACCTGAGAAATGACCCAGACACAAACACAAGAGCTCTTTACTGATAAGAGGGAGTGTTGTTTTTTTTTTATTCCAGTGTAGCAGCCACTAGTTGCAAATGGCTATCCAGTGCAACTGAGAAAGTGAGAGTTTTATTACATTTAATTATTAATTTAGATTCAGAAGGTTGGTATGAATGGGCTTGGACTGCTTACTCTACTGGGACCCCGACATTCACCCCCTCCTACCCTGACTTGTTCTCCTCTTATTTTTTCTCTCCTTGTGGTCCCTTATGGGCAGCTACCTGTGTCTGCTGGCTACACAAGTGGCCTGTACAGTTGTGGAAAATAGGTTTTGATTTTTCCATCCACTTCAGTGCTCTAACAACCTCTATTTCTAATCAGAGGGTAGGTTAGTTCAATTTCTTTCATTTTTAAATCAGCAGAGTTTAAACAATGTCATGGGAATAATTTGAGAAATCCAGAAGTGAAACAAGAAAACCTGATATTTTTTGTAGATGCTACCCAGACATGTGTATTTTAAGATCTCTTTTATTAACCAAGCTGAAATTTTATTATACACAAGCCACTCAGAAACTTGTTTGCTTTCACCTAAAAAGGTATCTTTGCCACCAGGCACTGGTAGCTTGTGCCTGTAATCCTATCTACTCAGCAGGCTGAGATCTGAGGATAATAAATGAAGCTAGCCCCGGCAGACAAATCTGAGAGACTCTAATCTCCAATTAACCACCAAAAAGACAGAAGTAGAGCTGCAGCTCAAGTGGTAGAGCACTAGCCTTGAGCAAAAAAGCTAACAGACAGTACCCAGGTATTGAGTTCAAGTCTGAATACTGACACATGCATACATGCAAACACATACACACACACATACACACACACTCACTCACAAGAAATCTTTGTCATCTTTCCTTGGTCATTCTTAGATGACAGAGTCTGGATCCATATTGTGTGTATGTGTATTCCAATCCTGGTTGTACATTTACTAGCTGAGCAAGTCTAGTCAAATTGTGGGGATATCCATCTTGCCAACCAGCTCATGTAGAAAGCGGATACTACCTTGAAAGTTACTATAAGTACTAAATGAGGGGCTGGGAAGTTGGCTCAGTGGTAGAGCGCTTGCCTTGCATGCCTGAGGCCCTGGGTTCGATTCCCCAGCACCACATAAGCAAAAAGAAAAAAGCTGGAAGTGGCTCTGTGGCTCAAGTGGTAGAGCACTAGCCTTGAGCTGAAGAGCTGAGGGACAGTGCCCAGGCCCAGAGTTCAGGCCCCATGACCGGACCCCCCAAAAAACATTACTAAATGCGACAACAGTGCCTAGTGCAGAGTAAATGCCACATCCTTCACTTTTGCTAACAGACTGTGCTATCCTAAACTATAACCGCACCATCATCCCAATATAGATGTACATTGTCAGTGCCTCCAGTTTTTTACTAGCACAGTAATCATGCAATGAGCATCTCTGGCATGGTCCCAAGCATATGAGTGTGGAGGAGAATTACATAAGGGTTGAGCTGGCTGTGGCAATTTCTCTCTGTTTAATACTGTCTCTCCACATGTGTACCAATATCAGCCTCCCATAAGATAACTTTGAATTGGAATCAGTAACACTGACACTATCAGCATGACTGTGCATATTGTTATCTACAGCTTGGTGTTATCTTTTGCTAAATACTTGTCACTACTGGCTCATAAATATAGCTCATGATTGCTTAGAAATGGCCAGGTGACAAATTCCTTAGAGTTCCTTCTTTCATAAGAGATAGACACTATTTGCCCAGATTCACACAAGGAAAGATTCAGAACCATACAGATTTGGTACTGGAATAATGGAACCCATTTTGTTTTAAGACATTACACTGTCCAAATCCTTGGTTCATTTGCAGTAGATTATGGAGTAGCTTACTCAGGGATCACTCAGCACTTGAGGAGACAAACTAGGATGGGAGAGGATCATGATCATTTGAGTGCTCACTTCCAGGAGCAGGAACGAACTAAGCCATGTTGTCTGTAAAATACCTGAATGCATAACCCTTGATATATCAGCAAAAGCAAGGACTGTAAAATGGTCATTGAGCTTTTAGGAAGATGCAAAATCATTTTTTTGTTTGTGTGGGAATTATTTATTGTTCTTCTTGTGCACTACAAAGCAGCAAACAAAAAAAATAATAAGGAAAGAAGTTGTCAACTCATCAAATTAGAATTAAACATCTTAAAATGTAAGAGTCCAGAAATCAGAGATCTTTCTATTGTCACTTGCATAGTCCCTTCTAGTGCAAGTCAAAGAAGTGACGGGACCTCAGTCACCAGGTACAACCCATTCAGCTCAGCGCATGCACCCCAGGTCTTTGGCAGGCCCAGGCCCTATGCAGGGGGCTAGAAATGCTGGGAAGAAAGGAACAAGAGCACAGCCAGTGGCTTAAGGGTGACCAAGTGACCTGCAAAGCGGATACTTTCACTTTCTGGTGCTTATTGTATCAACACACACTAGTAACTGCTTGGAATGGGGAGTGTGCAGCGTTCCTACCACAATGTCACAAAAGAAAATCATCACTTTCCTCTGGAACCCAGGCATTGTGAGGGTTTGAAACTAGTTATTAAAGAAAAAAGTGAGGAACACACTTCATCTCTCAAAATCTCAGGCTTAAGAAGGCAAATGACTAGGTAGCATCCAGAAAACTGTGCCAAGGGCACAAGCATTCCGTGTTCACATACATACATGTACACACACGTGCACATAGATCAAATGGGCTTTGCTGAATTTTATATGCATGCAAAAGTCAGAGGAATCCAAAAAAGAAAGAGATGAGGTTTGTTTTTCATGGACAGATCAGATGAAACATTACAGCAAAACTGCAGTCATAACGCATTCTGTAAATGTGTGTGTGTGTGTGTGTGTGTGTGTGTATAAAGAGAGAGAAACAGAGACAGGGAGAGACAGAGAAGAGAGAGCGCCTTCATTGTGGATAGGAGAGAATATTACATCCCAGGGTCCTCCAGGGCCCTCTAAATGACAGATACTCAGTGAGAATAAATGAGCACCACCTCCCCCAGCCTGCGTCCCAGGGCTTTAGCTATAGAGCAGTGGGATGAGTGTGCCTTTCCTCTCTCTGCAGAAGACTGGCAAGCAGGTGAAACCCTCAGAACAGATTGTTGCCCTGTGGGGGTGGGGAGTACTTGTGACTCACTGGGAAATGAAGTGATTTGAAAGTCATGCAACGCACTTGTGCTTGCTTCCATGGGGACTGAATCACCTGGGCTGACGACAATAGAATGACAGTCACGATGTACTCCACAGCAAAGACGCAGGGAGACACCTCTGGGAAAATGGCCGGTAGAGCATTCTAAATCCTGCGCCCTATCCCCAACCTACCCCTCCCCAAATTCACAAGGAAATGTGGTTGTTTTCCCCCAATATGGGGGGGGGGCAAAGGTGTTCATTAGTACTTTCAAAGCAATAGTGTAGATGAGAACAAATAAAAGCCTCAAAGTAAATTGGTTAGTGAATGGCAGAGCCAGGATTTGAAGCCCAGAGTTTCTGATGTTGCTTGTAGAGTTCTGCCTCCAATACACAGCACGGAGCACTGACATTTTTATATGGTTCACTCATATGTTCTCAGGGGAGAACAAACAATTCCAAAGTAAAGCAGAGGTTCCTCATCCACGGCCCAGATCAGATTAGCAGGAGCTAAATGATACTGCCATGGGGTCTTCTCATGCTCACCAATATCCGCACTCCCACATATTTAAGAGTCAATGGTGGGGCTGGGCAGGTGGCTCAGTGGTACAGTATTTGCCTAGCATACATGAGGCCCTGGGTTCAATTCCTCAGCACCACATAAGCAGAAAAAAAGCTGGAAGTGGTGCTGTGGCTCAAGTGTACGATGCTAACCTTGAGCTGAAGAGCTGAGGGACAGCACCCAGACCCAGATTTCAGGCCCCATGACTGGCAAAAAAAAAGTCAATGGTGCCTAGCACCGGTGGCTTACACCTGTAATCCTAGCTACTGAGGAGGCTGAGATCTGAGGATCACGGTTCAAAGTCAGCGCAGGCAAGAAAAACTGTGAGACTCTTATCTCCAATGAACCACCAGAAAACCGGAAGTGGTGCTGTAGCCCAAGTGGTAAAGTGCTCACTTTGAGCTGAAGAGCTGAGGGACAGAGTTCAAATGCCACGATTGACCAAAAAAAAAAGAGGAGTTAGTGGTCTGGGCAGGTTGCTGCAGATGGCAGCTTGTTGCTATGGGCCGAAGGCCAGGAGGGGATGGTAGCCAAGCTTAGTCACACCTAACAATGTTTAAACATCCCTTATTCTTCATCAGGGTATCCTCAAAGACACTAGTGGAAAATAACTGAGCCAAAAATCCCACTGCTTAAACAACAGCTCCCCCAGTGTGCAGAGTGGCAGCACATGAGCTGAAGTACAAGTGTTCAGCAGACAATGACGACGGATGGCTAGAGATGCTCGGCAGCAGCGGTGGAAAAGTACTGCTTGCCAGCCCGCACAGCAGTGACTCATCACAAGGACACCAATTACTCCTGCCTGCTACCAGCTCCCCAGGAGGTCAATATCTCAGTGCTCTGTGCTGTGTATTGGAGGCAGAACTCTACAAGCAACATCAGAAACTCTGGGCTTCAAGTCCCGGCGCTGCCACTCACTAACCGATTTACTTTGAGGCTTTTATTTGTTCTCATCTACAGCATCGCTTTGAAAGTACTAATGAACACCTTTCACACACAAAGTGGCAGCCCCATCATAGCCACTGCTGTCATGTCTCACTTCAGTATATGGATGAAGGAAGCTGCTAGCCACACAGGACTGCAATGCATCCTTTACCCATGACCACTGGCTGAGATGACAAATATACGGTAGCTCTGGTGGGAGGAGGGATTCAGACAGGCCAGGCTGAGCCCTCCTGAGAGTCGGGATGCAAACACATGAATGTGGACTGAAAGTGATAATACCTGAGACCCCATGGTAGTACAACTCTGGATACAGCCAAGGAACTACAATGTAGCAAGACTCATTTTCAAAAAGGCCAAAAGCCAGGTGTGATGGTACACACCTGTAATCCCAGATCTCTGGAGGCTAAAGCAGGAGAATTCTGAGTTTGAAACCAGCCTGAGCTACATAACAAAATCCTGTCTTTAAAAAAAGGAGGATGAAGGAGGCTGCAATGCTTGGTAAGAAATGTACGCATTATCCTGCCCATGTAATTGTAACCCCTCTGTACAGTATGTTCACAAATAAAATAAAATTTTTAAAAAAAAGGAGGATGAAAATGAAGAGAGAGGGGCAGATAAAAGAAAAAAGAGCTGGGTGCCGGTAGCTCAAGCCTGTAATCCCAGCTACTCAAGAGACTGAGATGTGAGTATAATGGTTCAAAGCCAGCCCAGACAGGAGAGTCCATGAGACTCTTATCTCCAATTACTCACTAGAAAACCAGAAGTGGAGCTGTATCTCAAGTGGTGGAGTGCTAGCCTTGAGCTGAAGAGCTGAGGGACAGCGCCCAGGCCCAGAGTTCAAGCCCCACAACTGGCCAAAAAAAAAATAAAGAATGAAAGACAATGAAAATGAGAAAGAGAAGGAGGGGAACCAAGGCAATGCATGAAGAGTACATCATTCTCTGTGCAGGTGCTCCCTCTGGTGGACAGAAGAGACTATACCAGTATTAAAGAATTCATAAGGGGGTGGGGAAGGAGGCTGGGAAGGGATGGGAAGGGTAAACAAAGGAGGAGGCTGCAATGCTTGATAAGAAATGTACTCATTATCCTGCCCATGTAATTGTAACCCCTCTGTACAGTATGTTCACAAAAAAATTAAATTAAATTAAAAAAAAAGAATTCATAAGATGAAGGACCACTACCTCCAAAATCAGACAGAAATATGCTACCCTTTTCCTCCAAAAATTGATGAATCCATGGATGCCAAGTTCCTTGAATAAAATAGCATATTAATAAATCCTCCTAGACACTTTAAGTAATCTATAGCTCACTTAGAAAACCTAATAAGCTAACCATACTATACAAATAGTGATTACTTTGTATTGTTTAGGTTCTAGGGACAAAAGTGTGTATATGGTCAATGCATGCACAGATTTTCTCCAATAATTTCACCTGCATTTGGTTAACCATATGGATAAGGCATACAGAGGTAATCTAAAAAATGTGAAGGTGAATTCCACTCGCATATTCACCCCCACAACACTCTCACAACCATGAAAAATATTTCCAGGGCATACGTTTGGCTGTTGGACAGTTTTCCTCTGTTGATCCCAATTATTCTAGCTTCAAATCAGATCCCTGCCCTAAATGGCTGGAATTTCCAAATCTAGAATTACCCATTTTCCATAAACAACTAGAAGTCAGCCTGTATGATACAATTCATTTTAGGCATTACACACAAGGCACCATATGAACATGGTATGTAAGGCAAGGAAAAAATTAAGGTGAATGAAAACCCTTGAGACAAGAAGAGTCAGGAAGAGCTCAAAGGCTCCCTGAGTTGAAGAGTTTGTGAGCAGAGTTCAAATTGAGGTGGCTTGGAGATGCAGGACAAAGATCAGAAATGAGGCATATGTATCAGTCCCAGACATGCAACAATGGCTTTCACAGAGTGCTTACTGAGTACTACAGAGTATCTGGAGAGTATAAATAGAATAATTTCCAGTGCTCACAAAAGTTTGGAAGATTTTCAAACTCCAACCAGAAAGAGTGGAGAGTCCTCACTAATAATCCAAACAGACCATGTGGTAGTAACTAACCTGAGGATTGGACATGGTGGGTTTACCTACCAGTAATTCCAACACTCAAAAGATGAAGCCAAAGAGGATTTTTAAGGTCCAGCTCAGCTTGGGCTAGAAGACTCTATCTCAAAACCATTTTTCTTTACTAGCTAGAAGTTAACACCCAGATAGAGACTATAGAAAAAAGATATGTAAACTAAAAATGGTGATGAAATGGGTACAAAAGTAAGCACAGGTAGAATGAAAAGACTGAAAAATTAAATAGCCTCAGTAGGCACTGGACACTTAGGAAGCTGAAGTAGGAAAATCCTGCCAGCCTTCACTACACAACAAGACTCAGACTCAGTGACCTAGAGGGCATTATCAAGTAATTGAATACACTTTTAACTGGATACACAGAAGACTATAGAAAAAATATTTGAAGATGCAATAACCAAATGTTAATTTTCAAAATGAAGTTTATGTAATCTAGAACTTCTAACATCAAACATAGACATTAACAGTAATTTCACTAAAATTAAGCTGTAATCAATTTCTAGATAACAGGCAAAAACAACACAAATCATCCAAATAAAAGAAAACTAGGGGGCTGGGAAGGTGGCTCAGTGGTAGAGTGCTTGCCTTGCATGCATGAGGCCCTGGGTTCAATTCCTCAGCACCACATAAACAGAAAAACCCAGAAGTGGCGCTGTGGCTCAAGTGGTACAGCATTAGCCTTGAGCTGAAGAGCTGAGGGACAGCATCCAGGTCCAGAGTTCAGGCCCCACAACAACAACAACAAAAAAAAACCTAGGTATTCTCAAGATTTTTAGATGTCTTTTTTTGAAAGACTTCACAGGGAAGGAAGGAAAACTCGGCAATGCTAAATATTGGAAAGTATGCAGACCAAGTGTGACTTTTGTCCTTGATGGCAGAAAGCAAATGCACACAATCATGTCGAAAACTATGTTGGTAGTTTCTTCAAAGAGTTAAACATTCAATTATTTTGGTTATGAAAACATATGTCCACATACATGTTTCTTCATGAATCTCACAGCACCTGAATTTTAAGAGCCCCAAACTAGGAACAATTCAATATTAAGAGCCCCAAATTAGAAACAATTCAACATCTACCAAATGATAGAGACAGTTTAAAAAAAATTGTACTCTTACTCAGCAACAAAGTACAAGTGAATCTCAAAACTCTTACACTAAGTGGGGACAAAAATACTAGTATGAGTATAATTATTGGAAACAATATAAACTGGAGAAAAACCCAAGTAGCAATTTCTTGTGGGATTAAGAGGGGATGGTTTGCTGAAAAGGTTTTGGGGTTTTATTTGTTATGGTTGTTGTCATTGTGATTTTTTTTAAAGAATACCAAATACATTGCAATTTTAGAAGGCAAAAGTTGAAAACTAGAAGAAATTGTAGAAGAATATCTTTAGGATATTTTTGGTAATTTTTAATTAGGCATAACATTTCTTAGCATTATAAAAGTCATTACTGAGGGGCTGGGAAGGTGGCTCAGTGGTAGAGCGCTTGCCTTGCATGCATGAGGCCCTGAGTTTGATTCCTCAGCACCACACAAGCAGAAAAAGCCAGAAGTGGTGCTGTGGCTCAAGTGGTAAAGCGCTAGCCTCCAGCTGAAGAGCTGAGGAACAGTGCTCAGGCCCAGAGTTCAGGGCCCACGACCAACAACAACAACAAAAAGTCACTACTGAGTAGCATTCTACTGAGTGGACTTGTCCATTCAGTCCCAAGAAGGACATTGGGATTGTTGCAAATTGAGAATCTTAAGATGAGGCAGAGGCAGGATTTTTAGTAAAGTTGAAGAAAAACACAAGCCACAAAAAGAAAAAATGGTAAAAATGTAAAATTTTCCTGTGAAAAAGATCACTATGTATGTTAAAAGACAAGCTATATTCCAAGAACATAAATATTTACAATGTATGTGACACTTAAATGTTTATTGTACCAAATATATCTTGTGTAAACATGACAGAAAAAGGATTAATTATTCAACTGAAAGCTGGGCAGTGGCTATGGAAATAAACTTCACAAAAGAAGAAACCTAGATGTTGGATAAACATTGTAAAACTGTCAACTTCATCCATAGGAAACACAAATTAAAACAATAAAATACCATGTTACATTCATCAGATTAGAACCTGATAAAAATGCCAACAAATCTGAGATGGAATTGTGAGCTTTTTATGCTGTTGAGTAGGAAATCTGAATTTCAAGAAACAAAGGAGTTGTTGACAGATCCTAAGGCAGTCTCAAAGAATTTAAAACAATGGTTATAATAATGATCAATAAAACTGAACAGTACACAAATGCTTGAAATAATTCCAATAGATTGAAATGAAGTGCTGAAAAAAAACAAGGAAGACAACGTGGATAACAAGGAATTCAGTAAAGAAACTGAAATCCCAGGGGAAAGGAATCAAATTGAAATTTTAGAAAGGAAAATGCCAAAAATCAAATGTAAACGCAGTTGTAAGGTATACCAAAGACAGGATCAAATTGGTGTTGAAATATCAGTGCACAAAGACAGATTAGGTAAATTAGAACATTCAAAAAAATGAGAAAATATGAATGAAACATAGAAGTTTTTTAGACCACTGCTGAAACATCTGAACCGTAGGCATACAACAAGAGGTACAAACTAAGGACATTGAAAATATATTCAATAAAATACAAGCAGAAATGTTCTCAAATATTGGAAAGGAGATTGTTATCTAGACTTTAGAAGACTAAACAGACAAGATCACAAAAGAATCTTTCCATTTCATATTATAGACAACATTGAGTATATAGAATAGGGGGAAAAAATGAAAACCTGCAAGAGAAAAGCACCAAGTCACATACGAAGGCAAACCCACTGGTTACTCAATAGACTAAGAACCAAATCAACATGTGATAATATACTACTAGTCTTCAAAGAAAATAAATGACATTGTATAAAATTACATGGCAAAGCTGTCCATTGGAATTGAAGGAGAAATTAAAATTTTCCATGATAAACATAATCTAAATGAATTAGTGTTCACTTAGCCACTTTTTCAGAAGATAGACTAATCCTATACACATACACATGAGGAAGATTATAAAAAATAAGGAAAGATAAAATCTTAATAAATGAGCAGATAAGTAATAACCAAACATTACAAAAATTAATAAAATGACTGGAATGACTACATATCTTTCAATAGTAACTCAGAATGTTATCTCAATTCAATTCTCCAATCAAAAGACAAGACTGATTGATTGGATTAAACAAGATCCAACCACTTATTTTTTATAATGAATGCACTTCACAGGTAGGAACAAACACAACCTTAAAGTGAAATGAAAATGAAAACATAACATAACCATAGGGATCTAGCAAAGGCATAAGAGGAAAATTTACAACCTCATGATCTATCTTAAGTTCTCAGAAAAATAGGAGCAAGTTACACTCCTAATCAATAGATGCAAAGAAATAATAAGTGTCTACTGAATGGCAGGAATGGTAAGAAGTTATTTTTAAAAAGAAAGAAAGAAAACAAGCCAGGCACCAGTGGCTCACTCCTGTAATCCTAGCTACTCAGGGAGCTGAGGTCTGAGGACCACAGTTTAAAGACAGACTGGCAGAAGAGTCTCTGAGACTCTTATCTCCAATTGACCACCAGAAAATCAGAAGTACAGCTGTAACCCTAAGTGGTAGAGTGCTAGCCTTGAGCAAAAGGGCTACTCAGGCCAAATTCAAGCTCCATGACCAAACCAAAAAAGAGAGAAAGGAAAAGAAAATGAGAATGGCAAATAAGAGTAATAGAAGAGATGAATGTAAGCAAAGTATATAGTATGCATATATTGAAAACAAATACGCTCATAAGAAATAAAATTTTGAGGTACTGGACTTTGAACTCTGGGCTTCACATTTGCTTGGCTTCTTTCCTCAAACACACATCTAGCACTGCTCTTTTTAAAAAAGCCCAGTTCTAGGGATTGAACACAGGGCCTGGGTGCTGTCTCTGAGCTTTTATGCTCAAGGCTAGCACTCTACCACTTGAGCCACAGTTCCACTTCCACTTCTTACCTCTTAGAGGTAAGAGTCTCACGGACATTCCTGCCAAAGCTGGCTTGAAACAGTGATCCTCTGATCTCAGCCTCCTGAGTAGCTAAGATTACAGGCGTGAGCCACTAGCACCAGGCTTATCTTCTAATCTTAACTGCATTTTGCCAAGTTATCTGACTTTTCCACTATTCTAGTCTCCACTTCTGTGAAATCCATCATTTTTGTCTTCCTACATGTGTTTTACTTTGATACAAATATCTAAATATAAATCTGTACCAAATAATTTAGAAGTTGTTTGGTATATTTGCTTCTGGTCAATTCTATGAGTTAATATCCCCAACAAGAGAGTTGTCTGGACATACTCTCTGAGGTTAGAAACTGTAATTTCTTATTCATAAGTCTTTTATATGTCAGCTTCTACCCTTTTGGTTCATGAAAAATGGCCACCCATAAGTGTATCTACTCATCCAAAGGTGCTTTAGGTGTATTATTTGGAATAGTCTGCTTCTAGTATTATATTCTGTGTTAATCAAGATTCTTAAGTGAAATCAATAGACACTGGTACTTGTAAAATGAAACAAAAAAAACAAGCAAAAGGATATTTGATAAATCATTAAGTCACCGGGGATACTGGGCAGCTAGAGTCAAGCTATGTGGTCAGATACAATGAATTATGTCACCCTACATAAGTAACCTGGTGACAATTTACTGCTGTAACGAATAAGAACTAAATGATATAGCTTATAATTCTGAAAATATGAGCAGCATCCACTGGATGCTGCTACTAACATTTCTGAAAATGCTACCCCTGGAAACTTGGTCAGGGTCCAGTGACTACCAGCAGATGAAGACTTCTCTTCTGCCCCAATTCTTCAGGGTACTATTGGAAATTTAAAGACTCAGAAAACTTATGATTGACTGAGTCAGTCATGGGTAACATTATAGGTGCAGTGAAGATGGGATATGTACTATTTTCATTTTCTATCTTCTCCTATACTGATTCGTGAGACAACGACTTCCATAGACGTATCAAGAGATCTAGACACAGAGCAGTAGCAGAAGAAAAAAATATATCCACTTCACCAGTATAACTTTAGCTACCTACCACCTACCATATCATTAGTAGCTTGTAACTATTTGTTGATCGAGCATAGAATATGTAAATGAATATGTTCCTAAAGATGTAATTAGGTAAATGAGATAGGACTTGATTAGCACCCTCACTGGTACATACAATGGGATTTGTATTGTAGATGTGTGCACAGTGGTGCCTGGACATAGCTCTTTCAGCTTTTGTTGTCATATCCAATCATGACCTTACAATCTAGGACAATTGTCCTAGCAGGATATTATGCCTGGAACAAAAGGCACACAGACTTTCCCACTAGTAGGTGTTCAGATGTGCTTTTCTGGCTTGTCAACAGGTGGAGTTACTGGAAAAAATTCAAAACTCTGAGAAACATGAGTGCAAAAGTTAAAAATAAATAAATCAGGTGACATCTAAATATAAAACAGATAGAGATGGCAAGATGGATGCCTTGTATTCTAATCACTCAAAGTGGCCCCTTTTCCATTGTGAAAGCCACAAACATAGCATTGTCTAATCTTTTTTTTTTTTTTTTTTGTCGGTCGTGGGGCCTGAACTCTGAGCTTGGGCACTGTCCCTCAGCTCAAGGCTAGTGCTCTACTCCTTGAGCCACAGCACCACTTCTGGCTTTTTCTGCTTATGTGGTACTGAGGAAACAAACTCAGGGCCTCATGCATGGAAGGTAAGCACTCTACCACTGAGCCACCTTCCTAGCTCAAGTTAAGGATCTTAATACATGGAGATTATTTCAGATTTTCTAAGTAAACCTGATGCCAGCACGAAGTCTCCTTATAAGGTAAAAGCAGGAAAATCTGAGAGGACATGACAACAAAAGCAGACTCAGCAAGAGTAAGAGATTAAAGGGGCTGGGAAGGTGGCTCAGTGGTAGAGTGCTTGCCTTGCATGCATGAGACCCTGGGTTTGATTCCTCAGCACCACAGAAACAGAAAGGGCTGGAGTGGAGCAGTGGCTCAAGGGGTAGTGTGCTACCCTTGAGCTGAAGAGCTCAGAGACAGCACCAAGGCACAGAGTTCAAGCCCCATGACAGACAAACAATTTTTTAAAGGTTCTTAATGATAAGAAATCCATTTTGACATGTCATATCACATAGTCACAGGTTTCTTGGATTATGACAAGAACATGTGTGGAGAGTATAATTCAAAAACAGTACTTGAACTCCTATGTTTTTCTAGGAGCTAGAGTTTGTTGGGTTCAGAGAGCAGCTGTGTCTAGAAGTTGGAGCTTTCTGTGGTGCCATCAGAGGTACTGGACTCCATCCCAAATCACACCATCAGCACTTCAAAGCTGTGTCCGTCCTGAGCTTGTGAATGGATGTTAAGTGCAAACGGGATCTTCGTAGAAATAGTATCTGGTGCTGAGATTATCCTATTCTAAATACAATGGTTTCGAATTTTGTAATGAGAAGAAAAAAAACTGATGTGAAGAAAGAGATGATACGCCTGAGGTTTAGTGGTGGAGATTGCTTAGTGTGCACAAAGGCTGGAGAGAGGGAGAGATAGATCGGGGGATGGGTATCTGCGTATAAAATATCTACAAGGCAAAGATCATCAAGGGTTATCAGCAACTACATAGCACATAGCAGAAGCACATAGCGCCTCAAAGAAGGCACCCACGGATCCTTTCCACATCTCCCAAGGCAAGGGAGAGCACTATGGCTAATTTTAGTCTTTAGATGCTATCTATGAGAGAGGCAAGGAGAAAAATGGTTCTAAACCTCTAGGCAACCTGGCCAACAATTGTTTTTTCTTTTACTTCCAGCCTCCCAAGGTGTACCTGTTTCTAGTGCTTTTATGAGATCATAGGAATTGAATGCAGGCCTGGAAGTCAGGTCATTGCATGTGACTCTATATGAAAGAAAGAAATTCTATGGCCTAACTAGGACAGCTTGAGCTGCGACCACCCCCCACCCCCTTGGGAGTCAAGGTGAAACCTTCATAGATATATCCCATACTGCGAGGTACAGCCACTCACTATATGTTCTGCTTTTCCAAGTTCAACTCATATACTGAACTACAGCTGGGAACTCACAACCTATCTGGAGCTACTGGTGCAGATGGTGCTGGCCTGCCAGTTGTCCCACAATCGGGTCAGGGAAGGAGCTGGTTCACTAGATCAAGTGCCCTCTGGCACAATTTTTAGGCATCCTGGCCTATTGAGTTGGAGACATGTGGTATAATGGCCACCAGAGGGCAGTCCTGCACCAGCAGAAGTTGCAGAAAAAGCACCCTGAAACTTCCATGTTCCTGGGCAGATCTGAAGGGACTTGAGGTGAAGTGACCTTGGTAGTGCTCACACACACACACACACACACACACACACACACACACACACACACTTCCTGAGTAATATCCAGCTAACTCAGTCTGACTACTAAAAATGGGTCTGACTCTTTGCCTTCCCTCCCCCCCATACAATATTCTCTAACAACCATGGTTTCTACGAAGCCTGGGCTCTGGAAGGCGCCCAAGGATCCCTTCACACATCCCAAGGCAAGGGAGAGCATGCCTTAGGCATGCACACTTGGGCATCATGCCTGATTTTAGTCTTAAGAGTGATATCATTGTTCAAAAGTTCAAGTGCAAAGTCTCTTCTGGGACTCATGGCCTACTGTTCGTGCTAAGTCCCTGTCAAATGAAAACACCAAGTACATACTTCCAATATATCTTTGCACAGCACAAACACTACTATTTCAAAAGGAAGGAATGAAGCTATTATAGAACAGAGGATTTGGAATGGATCAAGACCAAATCCCAATAAAGCAAACATTAAACCAAGTGCAATATCGGGGGTCATTGGGCCATGATGTAAGATCTCAAGGATCTGGGCAAATCTGCCTCTATGGGACCAATTCTAGCTCTTCTGGCCTCTCTTTCGCTGCATCTCCTTGCTGCCTGCTGCTTTCCTTGTCGAACAATTCATGCTCCTGGTCTCTCTGATTTCCTGGGGACTCCATGGTCTCTTTGACATCACTCTTACAGTGTCACACACCACTTTCTTGCAGCGCCATGAAAGGACCATGACTCTGGTATACATTACGTTCCTTTAGAATGTGGGTTAAAGCCTCCTTGACTCCATAACTCTTGCATTCTGCATGTCCACAAACCAGCATCACAAGAACAATGCCCACATTTGCTGCCAGCTGGAGAACAAGCCAGGCCTCTTTGAAGCATAATGTGCCCAGATCACTCAACAGGGAGAAATGTTTCGTTAGGGAGCCTTATCTGAACATGCTGTGCCAGAAGTGCTATCTTATCAAGAGAATGTGTATTAAAGAAGTACTCACGTTTACCCCCCTTCAGCCTGCAGTACGTGGGTTCTGGCTGATTCCTAAGATGTGCTGGCTGCATCTTGCATGTGGTCCCATCTCAAAGTACACTTCTTCACAGTGCCCCAATCTCTTCAGCCCCCACGTTTGTCTTGGGCCCAACTTTATGTATCTTTCTTGTATGTAAACTACAAGGCTGGCAAACTTTCCACTCTCTTTTCTGCTCACAGATCTCATTGTGAAGTTGTCTACAAGCAGCCAGCTAAAAAATCATGCCATAGCCTGAATGTGGGGTTACCTTGGAATTGTCTCCATCCAATGACTTAGCCTATTTTTTTTAACTTGGTTTCCTACAAAGTCTCAGGTTGTGAGTAAAATGTAGACAAGTTCTTTGCCACAGTGTAACGTCCATGGCCAGTAGCCCAGTTCCCTGGAGAATCCTCATTCCCATGGGACACTTCATGAGCACAGTCTTTGCTCACCAAGACTGCATTCTGGTCTTGTGAGCTCCCACAAAATCACCCACTAAGCTCTGCTTATAGCATTCTAAGGGCCTTTCTAGCCTACATCTTTCAAAGTTTTCCAAGTTGTTCCACAAAAGCAAGTCGCATCTCTCTCAAACCCACTCATCCCCTCAAGTTCCCCGGTTCCATTTTCACTTAAATGCATGCACGATTCTAATTGCATTTGCTTACACTTCCTCTCTCCACTCCTCGCCATTGTTTGACCTCACCCCTCCTGATGACACATGTTTCAACTTCTTGAGGTTTATTGGGTGAAACTAAGGTAGTTGTTCAAACGAATTATCCCCATTGGAATTTTCCCCTGCTTAATCTATATTTCAATAAAGCTACTTTGTAACACTCTCGTGGCTGTGATATGTCCTAGTCCTGATCAAAATCGAAGCAAATAGCTGCTTTAAGTTAGCTTCTGTAGAATTGTATCATCACACTATATGACATTACTGAACCCTGCTTCCTCCTCGTCTTCATTAACCAGGCCTGCGAGCCGGCCCCTTCCTCTGATGCTTTTGTCACTGTCATGTGTTCATGCCCCATGAACTCTGGCCTATCCTCTTTTCCCCACATCCCCCTGATGCTTGCTCTCTACTTGTCTGTTTCACAATTTGGTCTGAAAATATTTGTAGTTAAGCATTTTCCCATTTCACCTCAACCAAAATCCTATGGTGACTGGAAGAATATCTCCACATAGTTCCTCTTCAAATCTTTGGTTGGGGGGGGGGTTCTCATTCTTCTCAATGTATTGCCCTCTTATCAGCAACTCTAGCTACAAGAGCCTTCATTATATCCTAATTGCCAGTGCCAATTGCCCTTATTTTTTATATTAAAAATCCATTTATAAATGCATTTCAGCAGCTCCACCAGCTCAGCATCATTGCTAATTCAATCTCCCTCCTCCTCTATTAGCGCTGCAGGGGGCTTCCCAGAGCAGGAGGCACTAGGGCTAATCAGATCACTAGTTTGTCTGAACATTATGCTCAGCAGGAACTCAGTGGGATGTACTGGGTCAGGCTGAGGGCAGATTAAATCTTCTATCAGCTCACAGGACCAACTAGGGGAGGGTCTGGAATCTGAAATAGCTGAAAGATGGACCGTAGCTTAAAGAGGCTGACAGTCTGGGCAGTTGTTAGGCAAGGTCTCTGCCACTGAGGGCTGTGTGAAGGCATACTTTCATAAGAAGGGGAGTTTCCTAGAAGATGAAATTACTATTTTACTTGCTCACTCATCACCTCTCACAGTCCCTTCTGCAAGGCATGCTGGTAGAAAATTTGCAGACCAATAAGTCAGGAGAGTGAGGAGTTGAGACAGCTCTTCGCTGCGTAGCTTTGTAAACTCTTTAATCGCTAAAGGGTATTTACAAGTTTCATTTGGAGTAATAATCCCAACTTCACCATTTTGATGAGAGCCAAACTAAAAGAAAATGTCATTTGGTGACCTCCTGCTGTAAAGATGCACTGTTCTGGGCCCTATGTATGTATTGAATCATCCAATTTCTTGAGCACTGTCATAATCTTACAGTACTTTTGAGGAAACTGAAGCACCAAGAGGGCAGCTACTAACACCATATAGAGTAAGATGGAGACTAGAGAGCTTAGAGAATCCAGGAAAGCAAATATGTATTGGAAACCAATGACTGAAAGTTTGAATCAGTGTCTCAAAAGATTGGCTAAGATAAAGGCTGGAGAGTGACAGCCGACTTCCACCACATTTGATAGTGGTTTGGGAGATCAGTACCAGAGACTGCATGCAATGATCGAAGGAAATTGTGGATGCTGAAAACATAGAGACACAGTGCTTGTTAATGTCTACAAAGGGCTCAGAATAGAGGCAGGAACCTGAATTTAAGCAACTAATGTGATCATAGGTTCTAGACAGGGGATGAGCCCAAATGCCAACAAAGTTGCAGGGCAAATGCACTGGGAGCGCACTTCTAGCTCCTAGGCACAAAAAAGATATTCTCAGTTATCTTTTCCTCCCTGAGCCAAGAATTTTTGGATGCCAAATACAGTGACAGAGCTCCTGGGTTTGTGAGGCATATCCAAGAGAAAGGAAGACCAAGTGTCTGCCCCCTTCTCTTGGGGAATGGGTCCTGTTGCCCTAATGTTCCCACCCTGAGACACTTTGCTGCCCAGAAACTCTTGATGCCTTTCCCTGGGTGTGAATTCCTGTTCAAAGGCATGTACTGTCTGTCTTTATCAGATGATGTAA
Organism: Dipodomys ordii; assembly: GCF_000151885.1. NCBI lineage: Eukaryota > Metazoa > Chordata > Mammalia > Rodentia > Heteromyidae > Dipodomys > Dipodomys ordii. The sequence continues at coordinate 1,180,582 of NW_012267305.1, forward strand.
AGTCACGAAGTCGTAGACAAAAAGCAGAACGAGTCCACTATTGTTTTCAGTGTGTTTTCCCGCAGAATTAGGAGTTTGCAATGGCTACAGTGGTTCTCCATGAGCAGAGGTCAGATCTCGCACAAAGCTTGGGACAAAGTGCCTTTAGATATTGAAGCGGGCACAATAATTAAGTTTGCAGGGTGTGCTGCTGTCACGGAGAGGGCAAAGGCCACTCACGCTCTGAGTTCTTCAAAGATATCTCAGGGAGGGACTGGAGAACAAGGAGCTTCAGCCAGTGCAGGGAAGGTTAGAGTCATGAAGGTAGAGGTGGCTGCAGGGCCTGAGGCGTGATGGAGAAGGCAATGCACAAGTTGTAGTAAAAGGGAAACAGGGTGGGGGTAGGATGAATTGGAAAAGTTACAAGCCAGTGAGGCTGGTGAATCCCTGAGTCCGAGACAATATGGCACAAAGCAAGCATGTATGAGAATCAGATGTATGGATGTGCATAGGAGCCCGAAGCAAGTTCTGAGGAGCCTCGGCTGTGTTCTTAGTGACACTGTAGGTTATGGTGTAGCTGTGGATGTGACCCAGGGTGGGGGAGATTTCAGTGTTGACTACAGGATGTCTACGTAGAGATGGCCAAGCTCAGGGGAAAGAGCAAGGCTGACTGCAAAACTATGGGCTTCATTTGTAAACAGTGATAATTCCAATTCTGGGTGGGATGAGCTGGCTTTGGAGAGAGTGGAAGGGAAAGCAAGAAAAGGAGCCCAGAGCAGCAGCTTCACAGAACAAACACCCTACAGGGAGACTGGGAGACAAAAAGGACACACAGATTACAGGGAAAGCTGAAACAGCCTTTCAGAAATTGAACAGGAGTGACTGAGCTGCCAAAAGGTACCTGGCACCCAGCAACATTCCTGACCCAACAGGTCAGATTTGTGGGGAAATGGCGTTTTTGAAAAACAAGAACAAAAACAAAAAAGCCTACAAGCCCCGTGCTGATGCCTCAACGCATAGAATCCTAGCTGCTCAGAAGGGTGATATTTGAGGATCCTAGTTCAAAGCTAGCCTGGGAAGGAAATTGCACGAAATTCTTATCTCCAATTAATCACCAAAAAAAAAAAAATAGGAAGTGAAGCTGTAGTTGAAGTGATAGAGCGCCAGCCTTGAGTAAAATTGCTCCGGGACACCGATAGCCACAAGCACCTTGTAAAGTGGCTGTTACTCCATTGGGAACATTATCTGTGAATCATGGTGGAGGGGATCCCCAAGAGAGTCAGCAAAAGACCGTGGACTAGAGCCCCCGAGTTGACTGGCAGATACAGCTGCAGTGTTTCAAAACCCCGCCTCACACAGGCACAGCTTGCAGAATGAGAAATGACCGCCAGGGGGCGCGTGACAGGCGTCCTCCCAGACAGCACGGACGGGGCCTCTCTGCCGCCGCCCATTTGTATGCTGAGAGAGCAGCTCAGCTGGTGAATTATTAAAACTGAGACTCACGGGGTGGTTGCCGGCGCGTTGGCGCGGTTCGCCCTCTGCGGAGCTGGCTCAGCGCTGTCAGAGAAAGGAGCCTCGGGCTAAGCCTTAGTTCGGTGTGTCCTGACGAGAAGCCCTTAGAGGTCACCTAGGCCACCCCCTCCCGGAGGAGACAGGGCCCTGCCCAAGATCCATGATGGTACAGCCAGGATAAGGAAGTTGGGCTCCTGAGTGGGGAGCCTTTGCACAATTGTCGTTGTCCTAAGTACTGTACTCCATAAAGGACTTTCCGCTAACCGTTTTCCTGGGCTTTGCTTCCACTCACCCCTAAATTCTCACAGTACCCTGACTCCCCCCCTCCTCTGGGCCTCTATCCAGATGCACTGCACGCCGCGGTCCTGAGCAAATCCAGGGCACAGCCACGGGTGGAAACGGACATTAGGTGCATTTGAGGAGGGGGATGAGAGGCGTTTCTCATCTTCCTTGGTGTTCTGAAATCTTTTGGATGCTGGAGGAGAAACTGAGGCAGCGACTCAGTGGAAGAGCATTCAGCCTTACAGACAGGAGCCTGACTACCAGTCTGGGGATCAAACACGTGCATGTGTTTCCAAGCACACGGGATCAATCTACCTTCCCAAGAACCTCCACACCGAAAGCCAGCCCTTGTGTACCCTAGCCTCTTCCCTGCCCCGTGCAATACCCACAGCCAGCTGTGGAGGAGTAGGAAACAATTGCTTTGAGCCCAAAACGGTGTCCATTTGCAGCTGGGCTACACCTCCACCCCACCCTGCCCTGTTAAACCTGCATTATGTCAAAGGCAGATTTCTCCGTTCATCAGCTCCAACCAGCACATGGGCCAGGTTGCCACAGGTGGCACTCAGCCTGCCACTCAGGCTGAGTGACTGCCTCAAACAAAAAAGCCAAAACCTCAAGGCCCTGAGTTCAAGCACCAATATGAGCATGAACGTGTGCACATACACATGTATAGGTGTGTGTTTGCACACACACACACAAATACACACACACCTTGTCCAGCCTCCCAACTCATAAAGTTTAAAGGCTCAAGGCTTCACCGAGGCCTGCAGGTCCTATACGCACCTGATTCTTCATGTCTCTAGTGACCTCACCCAGCACTTTGCCCCTTGTTCTCTGAGTTACCCACACAGGTGGGCTGTCCCAGCTGTTGGCATGCATCACCTTTCAGATGCCCCTTCATCATGCAACACTGCGCAAATGCCATTTGCTTATAGCATCATTCCCTAGGTGCTCCCATTCAGAACCTGACCCATCCCCACGAGGATGTTTTTGGCATTGCACCTGCTAATGTATATGTTATTTCATTACTTATGATAGCTACAGGATGGGACTGTCTCCTTGATAAAAACCAAACCTCAGAAGGGCAGGGATGTTATGTCACTGGAGCAATCCAAGGGCCCACACAGTGTCCAAAGGAAGGGCCAGTGCTGGTATGTGAAGGCGACCTAAACGCCCTCATGGTTCCAGACATTTACCATTCCCTTTCCGGTGACTCTGAGAAGCAGAGAGAGAGGATTGAAGGAGCTCACAAGCAAGGCTTTTAATCAGAAATGGCCCCGAATCCATAAGGGAAGCAAATAAGATGGATGAACAGCGTTGATGAGACATAGAAAAAATAATCCAGTGTGTCAAAAGCATGTCTTTTAGCCAAAATATGCTTCTGGAAATTCATCAACCTTGCTGAAATTGTGAGAATGAGATCTAAGGCAAAAGGAGGAGGAGGACGAAGACGAGGTGGAGACATAGGAAAAAGAATGAAGGAAGGAATGAAGGAAGGAAAGAAAAAGAGAAAAAGAGGGAGGAAGGAAGGGAGGGAGGAGGGGTAAAGAGGGAGGAGGAGGGGAAAAGGGGGAGGGACAGAGGAAAGTAGGGGCAGGGAGGGAGGAAGGAAGGAACGGAGGGAGGAAGAGAGAAAGAAAGAAAGAAAGAAAGAAAGA